>NC_092379.1:25762320-25854820 GCF_030028105.1 Mobula birostris | reverse complement strand
ATAACGGGCTAATTGAACATTGAGTTAAAATGATGTTCTCACTATGGAGCGACTGATAGAATCAGATTGCATCTTTAGTGTTTCTGGAGAATATAAGATATATCGATATAATTGTGCGGCTGACGATCGATTATGCACCTGTTTATGTGCCGTATGTCTGAATGAATACGTGTTCGTTGAAATAAAAACCTTTCAAGACGTCTTTAGTTGTTCATCGCACGATACATCTCAGAATAGACCATTCCAGCCCATCGAAACATGCAACCTCACCTTGACCTGACAACCCCGATTTATCCAGAACGTAAATAGCAGACAATTTACAATGACTACTTAAGCCATGCAGTACGTATTTGAACTGTGGAAGGATACCAGAACACTGGGTGACAACCTGTGTATTCCATGGTGAGGATGTACAAGGTACTTACAGATGACCTGCGGTTGAAGTCCGAACCCTTCTGCCCCGAACTGTAATAGAGTTGATTTATCCGCTATGCTACTGTTGCGCCAAACATATAAAAGCTCAATTTTATGCTAAAATATTATTTTGTAGAATTGCATTTATCTAGAGTGGTATGGAAGTAGCAAAGAATCAAAACATATAAATAATAGAGCTTATTAATTTATTTTGTTGTCCAATGTACAGAGCCAGGCATTCCAGTTCAAATTAATGTATTTTTAGTGTATTGTTAGTTGATGCCGATAGGAACAAATTCTTACTCGGACAAAATTGAAGCAATGTAGAGGAATGACAAAACCTGAGTTATCTCTTATGAGTGGCAGCAATGACGACGTTTCCTGCCCCCCCCCCCAAAAAAAAGGTCGGATGTTTATTTTGCAGCCGTTCCGCTAGTTAACTCCATTCCCTCCAATTACAGTATATCAATCCGGGTAATTGGAATCACAAGTAATTACAAAAAAAAAGAAAAAAAAGTGCAGTTTCATTACTATAGGTCTCATGGTATCAGAAGAAAGTGAACGCAACAGGTGACATCTCCACGACCAGTGCCTGCACGTGAATACTTTCAGGTGAAACCATTTTACACGCCATGAAGATACATTCAGGCTCTGTGCGATTGCATCGTGATAAGGACACGAGCGTGGATATGACAAAAACGGACTGATTTCTGTAGATCCTGATGCCACATACTTCTGAAGCAATAGATTATGAATTTATTCTTTGGAAATTGCAACATTTCAATGTCGTGGAACTTTTGTGCTTCTTTCCTGCCGCCGTTCGCAAGACACAGCATATTTGGGATTTTGCTTCATTCAAATGGCTGGGAGATTGTATGTAACGCATACATATACCGGAAAACGTATTAGGCTCCGGGATCTACAATGAGCACCCTCAATGAGTTAGATGGCCCAACTCTTTTACTATGTTTTATGGACTTATGGTCTAAAACGCGAATTTACAGAAGGACTTCCTGTCCCATGAATCCCCTCATATCCCTTTTGCCAATCATCTGTGCAGCTCTTTGCTCCATCCCTCCACCTCCTGTCTTCTCCTATCATTTTTGATCTCCCTCTCCCCTCCCACTTTCATATCCCTTACTTGCTCTTCCTTCAGTTAGTCCTGAAGGAGGGTCTCGGCCTGAAACGTCGACTGTACCACTTCCTAGAAATGCTGCCTGGCCTGCTGCGTTCACCAGCAAATTTGATGTGTGTTGCTTGAATTTCCAGAATCTGCAGAATTTCTTGTGTTTGCGTTTAGGGAAGGCAATGATGTCTTTTCATCCCAGGGAAAAAAAAAATCTTGGGAGATGTGTATCTTCCTTTTTCACAGACAAAATGTTGGAAGAAATCCATAGATTGGCATCTTCCATCGAGCTGATGTTTCGAGCCAAGAACTTCCATCAGGACATGATCATTTCCTCCAGCATATTTTGGGTGTTCATGTTGGTACTTTTGTTTTCCCTATCACCATTCTACTTAAAATCGCACCGCACTGCGGTTTCTTGCAATTGACTCCGTACTCGGCAGCGGTGTATTGATATAGTACCACTAAATGAGTTTTTGTATTGCTCTTTCGCTGCTCAGCCACGCTGTGTGCTTGTAACCAGATGCACCCTGGTTCTTGTACAGCGCTGTCCATGCGCGGAATCACCGTGCTGTGAAAGGACTAATTGCGCAATAATACACAGCAGCGTCGATCAGTTGCACTTTGGAGATCGTCAGCTGGCTGATTTTCTTACTCGGATCCAGAACACCAGTAATTCGTCCTCCCTTGATGCTGTTCTTATCTTGTGCTCCAAAAGTTTGTCTCTGGAGCAGAAGTATGGGTGGCTGCCCTGGAAGTTGCTGATACCAGTGTAATGTGTTGCGACAGTACACATGATATTCACACTTTAATGTGACGGTGGCGGCAAGAGTAGTTTGTACTTGAGGACTCTGAGACGCTGGAGAAATGGATTCTGCAGGAAGAGAAAGGAAGATTATTGCTGCTTTAATGATGTCTGTCAGGAAAAAAAAAGTCCCAAATAAAATAAATATACTTTGCTTTCACGGAAACTTGTATCATTTAAAAGGCATTTCATTTGAAATATGTATTGCCATTTCCAGTTATTGTAAGAATTTGCTGCAGTGTAAAAATCAGGGGCACATGGTACATGGCGGCCACAGTGCTATTATGAAAGAAAAAAAAAATAATATTTTGTGTATCTATGTGAAAGGAAGGAACTAATTTCATGGACAACTTCACAGAGCCGATAAACTCATAATGGACCGAACCCCTCTTTTTTTTTTCTCAGTTCAGTGGTGATTATTTTCATTAATCAATTCGTTAATTAAGTACAATTCGAGACAAAAGTAGATCGGATCTTTTGTGCTAATAGATAGATGTTCCATCCAGGAGTGTTTGTTTATCGTTTATATATATATATCGGTAGCTCATACATGTTATTTCTACTTGCGGTTTATGCCTAAATCTGCTGACAATATTTCGCACATGACTGACGGTGGTCGGTTGGATTCATTCTACGAAGATTACATTGGCATTTCATCCCTAATAGTGGCTGCCATTGTCCTCTCTAGCTCCCTCTGTTAACTCAGTTTACCACTTTGTAGTTCTACAAAGTGGGTGTAGATTCAGTCTACAGAATCATACTACACAAGACAAATCAAAAACATCCAGTCACTCTGCTTTATCATATGTGCATCCATACAGCTTCAAATGCCTAGTACAATGGAAATAATTGCCTCTGTTACATTCTGTGAAATAACCTGCCTCCTCTCATTTTGCATCCTTTCGTGCAGGTACTCCTGATTTTCGTTCTATCGTATGTATTAATTTTTACTGTTAGGCCATTACTGGCAGCACCGACTGTATCGTTCATCAGCAGCACTAATGCGAGAGCTCCCGATGTGCTGAAAGTGTCTACATTAACGGCTCACAAGAAAATACACCCTGTGCTTAAGTCGTCTCTGACACACTTTGCAGAAACTAGAGTTGACGAGGGAATCATTTAACATTGAATGATTTTCTTATCATTTGATAATCTATTCAAAGATAACGAAAATGGGCCAGATATTGTAGGAAACGGCGATGTTTGCGGATACTTACCGGGACCGACCGTGACCGCTGTACCTTTTCCATCAAGAGTATAAGTCGTCCACGCATACACAATGATGCTCTTCTCAGTCTCCCCAATACAACAACTACACTCACGTGAATATGCTTAGCAAACGTCACAATCTTTTTGCAAATGTTTACACAGTCGTTCATGCAGCACATAGCATGCCGTATTCCACATTTGTCGGAAGGTCGATATGCTCTTTTAGAGAAAAAAATATAAGTCCTAATTAACACCCATCAAAGTTGCTGGCGAACGCAGCACGCCAGGCAGCATCTCTAGGAAGAAGTGCAGTCGACGTTTCAGGCCGAGACCCTTCGTCAGGATCCTGAAATGTCGACTCTACCTCTTCCTAGAGATTTTGCCTGGCCCGCTGCGTTCACCAGCATCTTTGATGTGTGTTGTTTCAATTTTCAGCATCTGCGGAATTCCTCGTGTTTGAAGTCCTAATTAAAATAAATTGCAGACCGATTCCGAGAGGGGGGACAAAACATAGCAAACATGCCAATCAAAAATATTTATAAAATATAGAAATAGCAGATAATCTAATCAGATTACCGAGCGAACATGGTCAAGATCGTGCATTTCGTACAGTGCATGGAATATATGCTTTAACATTTCAGTATTATACTTCTTTTTTTGTTCAGATCTCTTCCACTGTGTGTGTTCCAAAATTTACACAGTACCTCAGGTTAATTTAAAATCCCCCGAGGAATCTACGAAAAAGGTGAGCCACAATTAAATTACCAGCGATGGCGTGTTCCGGTCCAAAGTGCTCAAAAACGATTCCGTCTGTAGTTGGCGATAAGAGTGAAAAAAAAACTCTGTGGACATTTATTGACACCAAACCTCAGAGTACACCGGCACCCGCGACAGTAGGAATATAAAGACTGTACGTGATTAGAAAAGGAAACTGACTGTTAGCTAGACTGTAGGACTGGTCCAGCGAGGCGGGAAAGTCAATTTTATCCGCATATCCATTCTCCTCCCTCTGATTTAGGGATAAGCTGCAGAAGAAGTTTTTGTACAGCGGGAAGCCGAGGCCAACCATTGTGCTTCACACCATTTGTACACAACTTGACAGTAATAGTTGCCGGTGTCTTCCACTCGCAGATCCCTAATTTCTAAAGAAAACTGCATGTTGCTTTTCTGAATCGAAGTAACAAATCTCCCACCGGCGGTGATCTCTTTCCGTTCGGCCGCTGATTGTGTCTGCCTGAAGAACTTTCCAGTATGAAAGCGATAGTCACCATAGGAACCAGGTTGCAATCTGCAGCTGATAGTGGCAGTCTGACACTCATTCGTGTTTATAATAGTGGGGCTCTGAGTCACCGACTGATTCAATGAACCTAGGATTAAAAACGGAGGTAAAATCAGAGACGAACCGCACAACAGTGGTAAACCGGATGAGTTCTTGACACACAGAATGGCTCAGACAGATTTAAAATCAACATATTGTGGATGTGTGAAATGTACTCACGCCGTAAGCAAAGCCAAAGTGTGAAAAAAAAGAAGACTCCCATCGTCAACGGGGAAGATTTCTGAAGTGGCATGGACATGGACCATACAGCCTGCACAGTTATGGCAGAATCTCCTTCAGATTTGGACAGTGAACTTTCAACGACAGGTTTGTTAATGGACAGTTGGTGGTTCTAATTCTGTGTTGTGTATTTATTCCGGGTGAGGAAGCTCCTCCCATGACCGCCTGACGTTCAACATGTGTGACAGAGATGGCCTATCAATGGATGAGTCTATCTCATTCGCCATTAAACGGACGGTCTTTCAAAAAATATGTGATTACTTGCTATGTATTGATTTTGAGAATTATGCCCCATGCTTCCAGAGAATGTTTCAGTTCTTAGACCACTTTTTGACGTAATTCAGCCTCTGCCCGGATCTTGATGGCAGGTACGTTTGACGAGTTGACAATCCCTACCTCAGCCTCGGATGAGTGTGATGACATTTTTAGCCTTTGGATGCAACATTCCGTCATGGCTCCTCATAGCAGAAAATGTGGATAAGAGTAACACTGCAGACAAGCAACTGTTTTTCTTTTTTTGGTCCGTATTTTAAGAAATACGTACCATAGGAAACCTTGCTTGTCACTTTGTATTCACAGTCGATATCAATCTAATCGTCGGTGTCGAGGCGATCGGAGACCCTAGAAGTCTGTTGAAGGTAAAATAATGTTGACATCCACTACGGCAAAGCTTAGCGCCAGGGAATAGTACGTTGAGTTCAAGACAGTTTCAGTGAGATGTCAGGGGTTATATTACATTATTATTATTATTATTATTATTATTATCATCATCATCATCTAATCTAATCTAATCTAATCGAATCTAATTTAATCTAATCATCATCATCACCCGTGGAGTATTCGAATGGGAACCTCCTGTAAAATTATCTTTTATATTTTCTAGTAACTATTGCCAATGGAGGCTGATGAATTGATGTTTAATAGTTTCGTTAAGGATATTGGATCAATGGAGGATAAAACTATGTGCAGAGTGTTATGTAGTTGTGGTTTGATCGTGGAGTGATTTATATCGGTCTGGCGTGGATCGTGCTGTGCGGACTCCAAGCTGTACTATACTGTGTTCTCTGTTCTACCTAAAGGACCAGAGGTAAAAGGCCACATGGTATACACAAGGCAGTGGCAAATAAAACAATTTATGTTTACGAGGAACTACTCGCCAGAGCGAAAATAACAAAGCAAAATATTTATTTAACTCTGGTGAGGCTGGGAAAAGTTGATGATTAAGCGAAAACTGGAAATGTGAAGCGCCACCGTCGAATTGAAGACAAATGCTCCGGCTGTGTTTTTTTATTACTTATTATATGGCGTGGATTTATCTTTGATTCAGTGAGTAGATTAGGGTTCTGTCAGATCTTACGGAAAACAGTATACAGAGCTTTAATTTTCTTGTACCTCCGTTGTTACAGAATTTTCTTTAATAATCAAAAGAATGGAGCCACCAGGGGTACTGAGATCTTAGCAAATAAATAAACAAACGCACAGATAAATAATTAGATAGACAAACAGAAAATGTTCTAAGTAAAAATGGGCTCCGCAAACACGGAAAGACAGCGTAAGCAAACTGATGGAAATGAGACCGAAGCGCGAGAGGATGGAATCATTCAAGTTTGCCTATCGAGTATACAAGGCATCAGCTGGCGGCTGTTTGATGCTTAAACAGAGGCTCATCGGAGATACGAAACACGAGAAGACATAGCGGAACCAGGTACGCTGATTGAGAACATAAGGTATCGATTTTAAGCGTTTTGGTGATTTAAACTGCGGCCATTCGAAGATCCCAAGGCTGACAAGACGGGGCTCTCAGGTTCGCCGATTTGCATGCATAACCCATCAATTCACGACAGCTTCTCGTTTTGAAGAGCGATATGGATTGAATGACAAGATCAAATTTATATTAAAAAAAATAGCGGAATGTGGAGCAGTCATCCGTGGAGTCGAAATTGTTAGAGTGAAAACTTGACATATTGCCTCTTCGATGCTTTAGCGAGAATCGGCCGGAGTAAGAAAATGAGACAAAGTTGTAGGCAAGTTTTTTTTTTCCAATAGTATATATATATTTTTCCTTTTCTATATTTGTTAAGAATGCATTTTAATGATGTCAGGCAGAATACTTGAACTCAATGCACACACAATGCCGTGGTAGCTCGGGCAGGCCATGAAACATGTATGGGGAAGAGTAAGCCGTGGATGTTTCTGTCCGAGATCATTCAACAGGACCTGAAAATATGACTGCTTTCCTGACGGGATGATAAAGCACTGGGAAACCTCCGGTGTCACTGGCGACTACTTATGGGTGAAATTTATGCAATTATAGCTTCTTACAATTAGTTTTAAGGAGGTGAAGCTGGAATTGGATGAGCGATGGATTTTTCGTGATGCTGAGATAGATTGGGCATAATGAGAGGTAGGTGAAATAGAGTTCAAGAACACAGGCGTTACATACTCAAGGAGTTCTGTTTTTATGTGTGAGAATGATGTAATGGTCTTTGGAAGATCACCTGATGTGATTCCCCCCCCCACGTGAGGTCACGTAATGCCATGCACACCATGGGTATATGAAGGAAGATCCCAGATGACGCAGTTATTTATTTTTTTTTTTTTTAGTTTGTTTATGCCCAGGTACAAGATGCTGTGTCTCTGCTTATGTTGCATTGTTGCGTGTTTGTTATTTTTGTACCGCAGTTTAATTTTTTCGACGGAGTGTTGCGTTTTATTGCAAGATAATATTATTGGACTGAAAATGTTTGGCTGGATTTGCTGATTTACTGAATTCCGGTAGTAGGAGGAATTTAAGGTCATTTGTTTTAAACTATTTACTTTTCGGCTTCGTGGGTCCTGTGATCAGAATCAGCAGGAAAGTCGCGTCGATGAAGAAGTCCTTCTTCAGAGAAGTGCCTCCCAATTGAATGTATAAATCTATTGGACTTTCGAATTTACCATTTTAAGAACTATATCTGACTTTATCGCTTTAAGAACTGTTTTCGCATTTAACGCTTTATCAAACCAGTGCCGAGTGATTAGTTGTTGACCGGCTGCATATCGGTTAACTTCCGGTTAAAGTTTGCGTCCCCCCCCTCTATAGTTTATCCAAAATTTAATAAATGTTTGGTTGTTTTTATATAACCTGTCTCGATTGATATTCATTGCTGCCGTTTACTTAACGCAGGAAACTGTGTGGAAAGAAGGACAAAGGAGTTTAACAGCCAGTGCAGAATGCCCTGTGGACATCTCAAGAACAGATACGAGATCTTTGGTATTGTTGGGGAAAAAAAAAAGATGTAGCAGAGGAAAGTCTCAGTGGAAACTCTCAGACACCTAGTGTGTCTCTGTGACGCCTAAGCAATGCGAGTTGCATTGAATTGAATTTAAATGAATTCATTACGTACATTCTTCATATACATGATGAGTATATACCTTTATGTTATGTCACCGCCTAAATTTGCAATGCACAATTTATAGCAATATAAAATAAAACGTATGTGCAACAGAACAGCCAATATAAAAGAGAAACACGATTTAATCAGTCCTCTGGTCTGGTGGAGGAAGCTGTCCCGGAGACTGGGGCTCCTGGTTTTCATGCTGCGATACGTTTTGCTGGATGGTAGCAGTTCTAACACTTTGTAGCTGGTGTGTCCCGGGTGCCCAGTGAACCCTCGAGCCCTTAGTACACACTTGTTTTAGTAAACGACCAGGAGAGTAGGAAGTTCACACATACAGATGTGCTGGGCTCTCAGCACATCTGTAGATGTACTGGCAGGTATAGCTCCCATACCAGCAGTAATGCTGCTAGTCAGGATGCTATCATTTGTGTCTTATAGAAAGTACTTAGTATTGGAGGGCCCACAATAGCCCCGAAGGGCCAACGCAAAATAGAGACGCTGCTGTGTCATTTTCACCACACAGTTGGTTTGTGAGAGTGGTGAGTTCTTCTCTGAAGGCTGCCTCATTATTACTTGAGATTAGGCCAAACAGAACAGTGTCGTCAGCAAATCTGAATTATCAGATTGGAGCTGTGGGTGGGGACTATAGGTATCCCGAGTATACCAACGGTAAAGGAGTGGGCTTCGTACAGAGCCCAGAAACGCTCCAGCGTTGACAGTCAGAGGCCAAAGGTGAGAGACTCCACTCCTACCAACCGCGGCAACCTGGCAGAAAGTCCAGGATCCAGCTACACATGGCAGGTTGAAGGTTGAGGTCTGTGAGCTTCTTGTCGATCATGGAGGGAATTACAGTGCTGAGTGTTGCACTGTAGTCCAAGAACATCATTTTTACATAAGCATCACTCATCTCCAGATGTGTAAGGACGGTGTGTCGAGCTGTGGCTATTGCGTTATCTGTCGACCGGTTGTCTCGGTAGGCGAGTTGTAGGCGCTCTGGTGCGGATGGTAACATGCTGTAGATGTAGTACCTGTCTAAACTCGCATAGCATTTGCTTATTCTTGAGGTGAATGTCATAGGGCGTCAGCCGTTTCAGACATGTTATCTTGTTCCTTTTAGCTAAAAAGAACCGTTGCGGATGTTTTAAAGCTGGAAGGCATTCTATACTAGGAGAGGTAAGACGTGAAAAATGTACGTACTTTTGCACCTGCCATTTGTGCCGCACACATCCTGAGTACCCGCCCTGGAATGTCGGCCGGTCCCGCAGCCTAACGACTGTCCACTGGTTCGAAATACCTGCGAACTTCGGCCTCAAAGATGACCAGTATGGCGGTAGCATCATCTGCAGATCTCCGCAGGGACTCAGTATTCGCGACATCGAATCGAGCGTATCAAGATTTAGCTCGTCTGAGACAGAAAACCCAACTGCGTTTAGCTTTGAAGTCTAAGATATTGTGCAGACCTTGCTTCTCCGTGTGCTGTTGGTGCAAAGTTGAGTATGGATCTGTCCTTGTATTGTTTCGCTGTCTTGATGTCTTTGAGCAGAATGTAGCTCCATTTTTTTTTTTTATCTCCCGCTGATTCCGAGCAAAGTAACCTCTATGTTGAGCGGTAAGTGGTGCTCTCAGGGATCTGTTGATCCCTAATGCCATTAGCCAGGGCATCCCAGAACGAGCTTTCAGAATTTCAGATGGGTGTTTCAGCTATCGGAGGTTGTGGCCCATGTAGGTACCAATGGAAATTATAATAAGACTCACCAGGTTCTGGAGTTATCTGAAGGAGTTAGGTGCTACGCTAAAGGACAGTTCCTCCAGAGCTTAGATCTCTAGATTGAACCCCGTGCCTCGTCCTCGTCAGGCCAGAAGTTGAAAACATATACACTTAAATACGTGGCTATGTAGTTGCTCTCGGAGGGAGGACGTGAGATTTTGGATTATTCGGTTCTCTTCTAGGGAAGTCATGTACTGTACACAACAGACCGTTTGTACCTGAATTGGAAAGGGAGCAACATCCTATTCCGAAGATTTGCCGGTGCTGTGCGGTAGAGTATATAGACAGATGTTGTTAATATTTCAGAGACATTCGGTGATCAAAACAATGAGAAAATAGCGCAGGATGCCCTGAGTCATGTCTCTTTCGCAGCTAGATGTATTGTAAGGACGTCAGATGAGCTCAACGCATGGATG
This sequence comes from Mobula birostris, assembly GCF_030028105.1. Taxonomy (NCBI): domain Eukaryota; kingdom Metazoa; phylum Chordata; class Chondrichthyes; order Myliobatiformes; family Myliobatidae; genus Mobula; species Mobula birostris. The sequence goes on along the minus strand of NC_092379.1, from coordinate 25,844,144 downwards.
GACACGGAAAATTATCATATTGCAGCCATTACTGAGCCTTTGTTGCAGATTTGCTCCGTATTTTGATGTTGCTTTGCTTTAGGCGCGATTCTACGACAGGAATTAAATGAGATCGTTTTACTAGTCAGAAAAAAAAAACGTCACGACAATGGTCATTCAGCACAATCTAAGTAACTCATTTAAGTCCCGTGTTATTGCTCGACTGAGAATTAAAAAAAAAGGCATTGCGACATCAATGGGACTGCATTACAGACGACCCAATATCCGGGAACTTATAGGAACAAAATGGTCGGGAAATCACAGATTGATGCAAGAAATATGAGGTTGTTAGATAGGTAATATTAACTTCTCACATGTTGAGTAAGGCATAGCTTCAACACATCTGCAACCGAATGTTACAACTTCTTATCCTAGTGCTTCTTACACTTCGTACTCCAGCCAACTCTTTTCTCCAATTACCAGAGCCAGGACCGCCCTCATCATCTCTTTCATAACTTGACGACTCTGACGGGGTAGACGCTAATTGCGAAAGTAAAGTAGTCATTTGCAATAAATATTATTATATCACTATTCAGTTGCGTCATATGTTCGACCCTCAAGGAAGTGGAAAATGATTAGCATATACAAGTTAAATTGTCCCATTAACACATGAAGAGATTTCTGTATGGTTAATTGTCAATACTTGTGGAATAATTTCATTCTTGTCAAGAGTAGTTGAGGTAGAATTATATCTGACAGGAGATATTTGTTGCAATAACCCAATGTCAGATTCGGGGCCTCCTCCTTGGCCGTGGTAGGATTTGAATTTGGGAATGCAGAAAGTTGTTCTGACGGTTCCGGAGACCTATATTTTCTATCAATTGGCACTGATTTCCCCAACTGATCAAAGTGTCATCTCAGGAGGATATCGAACAATCTTTGTTATCCAGGATAGAGATCTGGTTCTGCCCTTAATCTTGCCGATCACTCACTTTTCATCACCAAGATAGTTCTTCGCCAGATGTGAACCACGGTTCCTCCCTGTTTGAGGACTTTTCAATTTGTCTCACCTATTTGTCTCTGTAGTGGTGTGCTACTCACGCTTATGTGGATCTAAAATAGATATTCGTGAATGATGGTCAATAATTATGGCAACCTGTCTCCCGTCCAGGCACAGGCTAAAAAGCAGCGTGGAGACCGAACTAGCGTTACGACATCCCTGTCAACTTGTGCGGATTTTTTTTTCCCGTGCAGTGGCAAGGGAATGTGAAACAAAAGCTATGGACTTTTCATATCCATCGCTCGTAACGTATGCCATGACTGCACCTTTAACATTTGGACAGACGTGAAAGGCAATATTCATTGGACGTTGTTGATCACATGATACTTGCTTGCAGAGTTGTGTTTCTTTTTTATAGGGGCAAATTTAACAGCATCCTAACTGGATGCATCACTGTCTGGTATGGGAACTGTACCTCCTTTAATCGCAGGACTCTGTCGAGAGTCGTGCGGACAGCCCAGCACATCTGTAGTTGTGAACTTCCCATGATTCAGGACATTTACAAGGGCAGGAGTGTAAAAGCGGCCGGTGGGATCATTATGGACCCTAGTCACCCCAACCACAATCTACTTCAGCTTCTGTAATCCTGGAAACGGTACAGCAGCATAAAAGGCAGGACCAACAGAGAGCATCTTCCACAAGACTGACTAACTCATACTTACTTGAGTATACTCTCTATTACATCGACTATTCTATTTGTTATAAATTACTATGATTTAATGTTGCACGATTAGACGGAGACATAACGTATAGATGTTTCCTCCTCATGTATGTGAAGAATGTAAGGAATAGTCACTTCAATTCAATTCATTCTTGAGGCATCAGCCCACTCATCAATTTTCTGAGCATACTTGTATAATCTATGAGAGTCACGGTTATGACCACAGTAAGTGACGTTTCGTTTAATGTTTTCACACTTGGCAAGCCGTATTCTGAGACCATGATATTCTATTCATTTTAACCCAGTCTTGAGATTTTGAAGATATTCCTTTTCATCCTCACCTGTCACAATAATATTTCAGGATTACAGAGCGTGTTTGAGCAGCATTGCTGAACCTTGTCGAGTGCTTGTGCAGATGTCATTCTAAAACTAAGCCTATGATAGCGATAAATCCTCTTGTGTGTGTTTCCTGTAAGAAAGACATTTAACTCTTTTTTTCGAATGCAACCTGTAAGTAGATTTTAGATAATTCTTCTTTGATGAAGTCTTTCACTCGAGAACGTTTTGCAAATATATCATATATTCTGTACAACGAGATTGTTCTATGTTCAGAACTGGATTGATGATGACATTAAAGTCACAACAGATCTATCCTTCCTGGCTAGTAGCTGATGGTCAACTTGGGGATTCACGGTCTCCAATCAAACTTGGAAGACGTTCCCTCAGCCGTCAGGCGATCTCCTTCAGCAGGGATGGTGAAGGGGACGGAGATGCTATGTAAAACTAATGTGTGAAACTTTCACTTGACGCTAGTTTACCATTGATATACCAGAAATTTCCAATGCCATACTGAACACTGTTATGTCATTATCCATGACCTTTCCTACTTCGCTTTCAGTTGACACTATTGCAGTGGAAATACTAAGCAAATGATGCATACATCTCCAATCAAGTTGTAGTTGGATCAGCCAAAGTGCTATAATTGCTGTTTTGTTTTGTTTTTGATCCCATTTAAAAGACCAATGTGCCTGGTTGACAGTTATCTTTTTCTTTCCAGTGTCATTCACACAGGTGTAATCTGTTTTACACAACAGGTTGAATATCCGCAGGCTTCATTTTCATAGTCATTTCAAAGACTAACCGCAGCAGCCGAGATAGAATACAATTCCATTTTAATTAACTACGGAATATTGCTGGTTTAAGCCTTATTGATTGTCTCTTGTTAGTTTACAGATTGAAAATCTCAAGGTTTCTCATTTCGCTGACACTGTTATCTTTATCAGACTTGTTTATCAGATCCTCATTGATTGCTACTCTTTTGAAAGCTCCAACTTGATTTTTTTTATCTCTCTCTGTCGTTCCTGTGCAGTCTAGTTATTTTGACAGGCCAAGATACCTGACCTTTTTTGCATTTTCTGCAAGGTTCACATTTAAAAGTGCGTCCGTACGCCCCTACAAAAACGAAACACAATGTCTTCTGCAGGCACGTTTCTGTTCAGCTGTTCATTTTTTTTCTGTTTGTTTTTACGCTGTTTTTAGTTCCTGACCGCAATTGAATTGCGTTTCTGCTGCGGTTTTAATTGATACAGACATCATTAACTATTCTTCTAAACATGACCGGTGTTTCAGTTACCAGGAAGTGTTTTTGAATGTTGTCTTGTAAAATTCCACGAACTACAAGAAACGATCTCCCTGCATTAACGAAGACCATCATCTAACTGTCAATGTTCTGCTAATTTCCTCAAATCAAGCAGGTCCTTGAAATAGGTTAAGATTTCATTTGATTCCACTTATGAAAGAAAAGAAATGACTCTTACTTCATACGTTGTCCATCTTTTGACTGTAAAGCAAACGCAATATATATTCCCGGTATAGCCAGCCACTTCTACTTATGAATATTTATTATTATTACCCGTAACTGACTGTGTATGGAGCCGGTAATTACCTCTGTTCCTGACATTTCTAAAATTCAAAGTCACTCTCTCCCCCTTCCAAGGAAGAACATAGAACATAGAACATAGAACAGTTCGGCAGATTACAGGCCCTTCGGCCCACAATGTTGTGCGAACCTCAAACCCTGTCTCCCATATAACCCCCACATTAAATTCCTCCATATACCTGTCTAGTAGTCTCTTAAACTTCACGAGTGAATCTGCCTCCACCACTGACTCAGGCAGTGCATTCGCCGCACCAACCACTCTCTGAGTAAAATAATAATAAAAAGAAACTTTCCTCTAATATCCCACTTAAACTTCCCAGCCCTTACCTTAAAACCATGCCCGATTGTATTGAGCAGTGGTGCCCTGGGAAAGAGGCGCTGGCTATCCACTCTATCTATTCCTCTTATTATCTTGTACAACTCTGTCATGTTTCCTCTCATCCTCCTTCTCTCCAAAGAGTAAAGCCCTAGCTCTCTTAATTTCTGATCATAATCCATACTCTCCAAACCAGGCAGCATCCTGGTAAATCTCCTCTGCTCCCTTTCCAATGCTTCCACATCCTTCCTACAGTGAGGCAACCAGAACTGGACATAATACTGCAATAGTGGCCTAGACAGAGTTTTATAGAGCTGCATCATTACCTCGCGACTCTTAAACTCTATGCCTCGACTTATGAAAGCTAACAACACATAAGTTTTCTTAGCTACCCTATCCACCTCTGAGACAACTTAGAAGGATCGTGGACATGTACCACCATGTCCACCTGCTGCTCCACACTGCGAAGTATCCTGCCTTTTACTTTCCATTCCGCCTTGGAGTTTGTCCCTCCAAAGTGTACCACCTAACAGTTCTCCTGGTTGAACTCAATCTGCCACTTCTCAGCAACTTCTGCATCATATTAATGTCTCGCTGCAATCGTCGACAATCCTCTACACTATCTACAACGCCACCAACCTTTGTGTCGTCTGCAAACTTGCCAACCCACCCCTCTACCCCTACATCCAGGTCGTTAATAAAAATCACGAACAGTTGAGGTCAAAGACACAGATCCTTCTGGGGCACGACTATTCACAATCCTCCAATCTGAATGCACTCCCTCCACCATGACACTCTGCCTTCTTCAGGCAAGCCAATTCTGAATCCACCTGGCCAAACTTCCCTGAATCCCATGCCGTCTGACTTTCTGAACAAGCCTACCGTGTGGAACCGTGTCAAATACCTTACTAAAATCCATATAGATCACATCCACTGCACTACCCTCATCTATATGCCTGGTCAACTCCTCAAAGAACTCTATCAGGCTTGTTAGACACGATCTGCCCTTCACAAGGCCATGCTGACTGTCCCTGATCAGAGCGTGATTCTCTAAATGACCATAGATCCTAACTCTAAGAACCTTTTCCAGCAGCTTTCCCACCACAGACGTAAAGCGCACTGGTCTATAATTACCCGGACTATCCCTACTAACTTTTTTGAACAAGGGGACAGCATTCGCCTCCCTCCAATCCTCCGGTACCATTTCTGTGGACAACGAGGACATAAAGATCCTAGCCAGAGGCTCAACAAGCTCTTCCCGCGTCTCGTGGAGCAGACTGGGGAATATTCCGTCAGGCCCCGGAAACGTATCCGTCCTAACGTATCTTAACAACTCCAACATCTTCTCTCCCTTAATATGAACATGCTCCAGAACATCAACCTCACTCATGTTGTCCTCACAATTATCAACTCCTCTCTAATTGGTGAATACCGAACAGAAGTATTCATTGAGGGCTTCACTCACTTCCACAGCCTCCAGGCACATCTTCCCAGCTTTATCTCTAATCGGTCCTACCTTCACTCCTGTCATCATCTCGTTCTTCACATAATCGAAGAATGCCCTGGGGTTTTTCTTTACCCTACTCGCCAAGATCTTCTCATGACCCATTCTTGCTCTTCTCAGCCCCTTGTTAAACTCTTTTCTTGCTTCCCTATACCCCATAATAGACCCATCTGACCCTTACTTCCTAACCTCATGTTTGCTGCCCTCTTCCACCTGACTAGATTTTCTACCTCACATGTCACCCATGGTTCCTTCACCCTACCATTCTTTATCTTCCTCACCGGAACAAATTTATCCCGAACATCCTGCAAGAGATCTCTAAATATTGACCACATTTCCATGTACATTTTCCTGCAAATCATCATCCCAATTCACACCCACAAGTTCTAGCATTATAGCCTCATAATTTGTTCTTCCCCAATTAAAATAAAAAAAAAATCCTGTCCTCTCTGATCCTATCCTTTTCCATGATAATGTTAAAGACCAGGGAGCGATGGATACTGTCCCTCAGATGCTCACCCCTGAGAGATCTGTGACCTGACCCGGTTCATTACCTAGTAGTAGATCTAGCATGGTATCCGCCCTAGTCGGCCTGTCCACATACTGTGACGGGAATCCGCCTTGGACACACTTACGAAATTCTTTCCCGTCTACACCCTTGAAACTAATGAGGTGCCAATCAGTCTTTGGGAAGGTAACGTCACCCATGATAACAACGGTGTTATTTTTTGCACTTTTCCAAAATCTGCCTTACAATCTGCTCCTCTGTTTTTCGGATGCTACCAGTGGCCCTATAGAATACCCCCAATAGAGTAACTGCTCCTTCCTGTTCCTGACTTCCACCAATAATGACTCAAAAGCGGATCCTGCTGTATTACCCATCCTTTCTGTACCTGTAATACTTTCGCTGAGCAGTAATGCCACCCTCCTTCACCTTTTCCTCCTCTATATTCATTTTAAAGCAGGGAAATCCTAGAATATTGAGAATCCATTCCTGCCGTGGTGCCAGCCAAATCTCTGTAATGGCCACTACATCGTAATTCCATGTATTTATCCAAGCTCTCAGTTCATCACCTATACTCCTGATGCTTCTTGCATTGAGGTACACACACTTCAGCCCTTCTGCCTTACTCCCTTTACACCGAATATTCTGCTTCTTTTTTCTCAAAGCCTCTCTAAGATCTCGCTTTACTCCATGCACTTCTTTAACTGCTCTATCGCTCCGGTTTCCATCCCCCTTGCTAATTAGTTTAAACAGTCCCAAACCATGCTAGCAACCCGCAAACCTACCTGCAAGGATATTGCTCCCCGTCGAGTTCAGGTGCAGCCCATCTAATCTGTAGAGGTCCCACCTTCCACAGAAGAGATCCAAATGATCCAAAAAATCTAAAACCCTGCTCCCTACACAAACTCCTCAGCCACGCATTCAACTGCCATCTCCTCCAATTCTTAACATCACTGTCACGTAGCACTGGAAGCAACCCTGAGAACGCCACCCTTGAGGTCCTGTTCTTAAACTTTCTGCCTAGTTACCGAAACTCACACTTCAGGACCTCATCCCTCTTCCTGCCTAAGTCGTTGGTACCAACACGTATCACGAGTTCTGGCTGCAGAGGTATTTTGCTTTTAGTATCTGGAATGATTCTGCGCCCATGTTGAGTAAAAAAAAAAAATACAGGACTGCGTATCAACAAGTAGGTAATTGCTTCGGGTTGGTTTTCAATGTACCTCGTCGTCTTTCTTAGCAGCTCATTGAAAACACAATCGAAAACCTCGGAGAGGAGATGATTGACGAGGAAACGAACGCTATATTACGACTATGAAAATAACTGAGTATCACGTCGACAAAACACGCTGGATAACTTATTACGAAAACACCGAAGTCGATAGATCAAAATTAACGATATTAACGCGTTCCTCGTAAAAGAACACAGTTAGCATAGTAAGCGCATAATAAAATAAGCAGTCGGAAAAAAAAAAAAAACGAATCTAAAATAATGGCGCAAATACTGTATATCGGACCCTTCTCATTTAGTTCAACAACGCACAATAGCAAATGATCAATGATTGTAAAAATACATCTCAAAACTAAGTATAATACTGGCAGTCAGGAAAATGATAAAGAATTTCTACGACTCCTCCACCAGCTATTCCGCTATAATAATTACCACAGTCGAAAAAATTGTAGATATGACATCTTCAGCGATAAACATCTCCATATATATGCAAAAGTCCTCTTTATTCAAGCCAAGTCAAGTAACAGTCATCTCGTCCAGAGGATACCATCACATAACCCAGCAGGAAGTTTTGTTTACCATCACTCTGAGTCAAGTCAGTAAGTCAAGTCAAAACCATCAAGAGAATCAATCATGGCCTCTCGGGCTGTACCTCCTCAGACGTGATTCTCTTCTGAAAGGCATATTTTTTAGAAGCTTGTCCAGACAGGTGCACTTGATGTGTACTTGCTGCAGAAATCCTCTGGCGGGTGTGGTTAGAAATCCTTTCAGTTCATTTCTGTAGAGGACGTCAATAATCTGTGAATGGTTCCAGTTTTCAATGGCTTCTCTTTACTCACGTTCAGCTACAAGAAACTTTCTCGCATTATCAGAGAGAGGTTCACAAACTTGCACTTGGCTTGCTATAAACCTAGCAAAAGAATGTGTGTCCAAAGAAGATGTCTACTGAATATAAACAACTCGCATTCCTGAACAGATAAATATAACCTTTCCCTTCTTCACCGCACTGTTTCATGTCTTCCCCTCAGACTGTCCAAGACAGTCTACTCCTTACACGTGTAAACGGATATTCAGCTGGAGAGATTTTGTGTATACATATATCCGCTTTCTGCTGATATCCTGGTGCTTCGTGCAACAGTCGACAAACAACCGTCGACAAATGTTTCTTATAGCTGCAGTAGCGCAGGGAATCTAGCATTTCAGCGTTTTCTGGAGACAACGTTTGGCTACGTTCACAAAATCTGACCTTTTGAAGTATATGCGTCAGAAGATTGACTGAGGTATGGAGATCTTTCACCACTGTAGCATTATGTTTAGAGACGTGGAACATAGTTACCTTACCAAGCTGTGCACCAGCTATTTTCACGCACTGGATACAGTTTGACAACTATTATATTGCATTTCACATTTTTAAGCATTTACAAACTTGAAAATTACTCTGGAAATCACTTCCATTCTAATGTTCCATTGTTTCCTCTTATGACGAAAAAACTAGCAGGTTTTAGAATCCAAGAATTCAGGTCACCGCTTTCCTCAAACGGGTCCAAGACGAGTGGTGGATTATATATGTTATATATGTGAGGTGAAATGCACGTTCGCCTCCTCTTTAATATATGTCCACGTTTATTGTATATAAACTTCTGACTGCCGGAAAATCTAGCTGGAATTTTCTTGAATAACCACGATTTGCAGGCCATTCCGTTATAGTCTGAAGAAGATATTGATGTCCTGAATATTCAGAAATGCTTCAAGCTTCAAACCTCTAGAGGTCACATCTGACGCGTTGTTTTAAGTGTTTGCTAGCCTCCAGTGATATGCCTGTGAGAGCTTAAGAATGTCAAAGCCCGGTCTGTGAAGTTCGTGTTCCGGTTCCCGATTCAGTCCATGGTTCCTTGTTCCGGGGTTTGTGGTTTTCCCCAGTTACTGTTTTGTGCTTAGGATTCTCGTTTTGGGGCTGAGTCATAAACACCTCTACAAACCAGGGATTCGTTCCTGAACTGTCCCGTTCCCCTCCCCGTCTTTTCCCCCTCGCATGAATCTCTGACAGTAGCCTCGCCTGACTCTTTGCCTGGATGCCTGGAATGCACCACTGTCGAGTTCAATCGCCAATGCAGAGATGAAACTATCTGTCTCTGGTGTTTGTCTCTTCTTGTACTCGCCTCTGTGGAGTAAGGCAGGCCGTTCTACTGTTGTCCTGTGGGGGGATCTCTCTTGTCTTGTCCTAGCCGCTGTGGGGTAAATCAGGACATTCTGCCGTTGCCCTGCGGGGGTCCTCTCTTTTCTTGTCTTTGCCTCTGTTGGGTAAGTCCGGCCGTCCTATCGTTACCCAACGGATGGTCCTGTCCCAACTTGGTGTGGAAATTAATTTGAGTTCCGGCTTTATGACTATGCACTGTCCTGTCTCATGTTGGTGAGGTGTTGAAGATTATTTCCGGCTTTTCGACGGATGAGTCCAGGTTCCATGTTGATGTACAGTTCCCAGTCTGTCTCCGAGTTACCAGCCTCCGCATTCCAAGACCCAAGAACCCAGACCCCAGCCTACAGCCTTAAGACCCCAAGCCTGTCTCCAAGCCTCAAGCCTCAGGACCCCAAGCCTCAAGCCTCAAGACCCCAAGCCTGTTTCCAAGCCTCACGCCTCAAGACCCCATGCATGTCTCCAAGCCTAAAGCCCCAAGACCCCAGCCTTCAGTCCTGCAGTCATGTCATGTCCATACTTGGTTCTAGGTCCCGAGCCCGAAGCAAGACCCAGATTCTGCGTCCATGTTCGGTCATTGGCTTGGGGTTCAAGCGCAAGTCGCGTTCTTTACCCTGCTCCTTGTCTGCAACCTGTCGCAATCCTACTATACTCAAGTCCTTTTCCTCGTACTTCAGTGTTTGTGTCTTGCATTTGGGTCCGTTCCCAACGCCCCCCCCCCAACCCTCTCCCCCATTGTGACAAAGAATTTCCGGAACCTCTACTGCAACGAAGGGTCTAAACCTGTAACTTTCTTTCGTCCTATACTTGCTTTGAGAGGTGCTATCAGCCCAATACATTGAATCAGGAAGCAGCATGTGCAACTCATTCCCTCGTAATGTCGCAGTACGGGTTGCCTTTATGACAGCAGGAGCTATACAACGATGGAAACTAACTTCAAAGAAGCTAGCTTGCAAATCCCATGATAAAAACACTATGCACCTTAGAGGGCGTATTTTCACATACGTCTGAAACCGTTGGAACTGTGCAAAACTAAATTCTCCATAATCCAGTGGCTGCAAACATTAAACGAATTTAGAGCCTTCCTACTGATAGAGATCTTCCAGCCAGGTTGTGCACTGGTGAACAACTGACGTCCCAACAGTGTCAGTCTAGCCAAGCTTTTTTTTTTTTTTTTTTCTTTACTTAAATGCTGTAGAATTTTCCGATCAGCACTATTGGACTCAACATTCTTAAATGATTATATATAGTCGTCACTGTGGAGAGGACACCTCTGCTAGTCTATGGACTAACCTGCATTGTCATAATGAACTTGAAAGTATCAGATTTAGTGGACAATTACCAACAGAGCATCGTCTCTACTGAAGCTATACCTTGATGCACAGCCACATCCTTCATGTTTTCTCTCATTGCACCTTTGGTGCACAGTCAGAGCACTATTTGTGTTTCTTATCCAGTATGAGAATTGTCAACAGCCTTTAGCACTAATTGATTGAGCGTCATGATAGCGAGAGACCGCTTCTTGCTCAGGTGACACTGATACAAGTCAGCTTTCAACATAGAAGCAATGCAAACAATGCATTCTCGTGCAAAATAATCCTGGACCAAACTCCGACTTTTAACGCTTTACATAGATGCTGCTTGACCTGCTGTATTCCTGTAGCATTTTGCGTATTGACTTGAATTTCTACCAACTGCAGATTTCCTTATGTTCCTCATTGATAACTCACTATTCAACGTTTCAGATATTAACTTTTCTTCATTATCTTCTGCACATTTCTTAGGGACAACACTGCCTCAGATCGGTAATTTAGTTGCTCCAGAGGTATGCACAGACATTCGAAATTCCTTTATCTTTCTGCATTAGTGAGCATCAACACACGAGGGAAACCTCAGCCGATCAGTATTTCCGCTGCTACCTTAACCAAATGAAACACGGATAAATATCTTTCAGACACTGATTGACGGAATCCACATTATATGACCGCTTCGAAATAACTGAGTTCCATATCAAAATAAGGACATGCTATACTTCATTACCAAACTAGCAAAGGTTAACTATCAAAATTAGTCATATTAATGAACCTAGCGTAATTAGCAGGAAAAAATAACGGAATAAGCAAACTGCGCAAGACATTCAAAATAACAAAAGAATCCTTGAAAAATATTCAATGAATTTTCTCGCAAAATAAACTAAACTAACGTCACAAAAGGATAATACGTGAAAATAATCAATTGCTTGTACCATGCCCCAACGCAGATGACAAATTACCATAACCCATAATAAAATACACACCAAAAATACAATACAGGCAGACAAGCAGAATATATATATATATATATATATATATATATATAATGTGTGTGTATGTGTGTGTGTGTATGTGTGTGTGTGTATGTGTGTGTGTGTGTGTGTGTGTGTGTGTGTGTCTGTGTGTGTGTGTATAACACAGCAGTTCTGTACTGCAGCTCCAAAAATAAAGTAAGTGGAAGGAAAACCCCGGAGTTCAGTCCTTCATCGTCTCACTGAAAACCAGCTGAACTGTAAGTCAGAAAAGGGTTAGGTCCACATCCCGTCATTTCCTTCTTGGTTTATATAGTTCCATCCCAAGGCATTACTAAGTATCCAAGGAAAGTGAGCGAGGTCAATTTATGGCATGTACTGCGTTTCCTCAAACCGGTACACCGCTCCATGCACTTCTCCACCATCTACCGCAGATTCGTGAAGTACTGCAGCTCCACCCACCTTCCTCAGCAAACCACTTATCTCATGTGCCAGCTAGTGTCCTGCCGCAAACTACGGTTTTAGACCATAAGACCATAAGACATACGAGAAAAAAAGACATTCAGGTCTTCGGGACTGCTGCGGCATTCCATCATGGCTGGACAACTGACATCGTGTCATATCCTTTGATGCTCTGACCAATCAGGAAACTATCAAATTCCTCTTTAATTATGTCCACTGACCTGGCCTCCAGCGCAGTCTGTGGCACAGCATTTCACAGACTTACTACACTCTGCTGCGAAAAAAAAAAAAAGCTAACAAACACAAAGATAATCCTCATGCCTCTGTTCTAAACTGTCCTCCCTCAATTCTAAGGCTGTGCCTCCAGATCGGGGCATCCCACCATAGGAAAGATCCTGTACATCCACCTCATCTAGTCCTTTCAACATTCGGTAGGGTTCAGCGAAAACACACCGGAATCTTCAAAATTCCGCTAAGTACAGTCCCAAAGTTGCCAAACTGTCCTCATACGTTAACACCTTAATTCCCGGCGTCATCCTCGTGAACCTCCTCTGGATGACAAGTATTCCTTTCTGAGATACGGAGTCCAAACCTGTTGACAATACCGCAAGTATGGCCTGCCTTACGCCTCAAAAACCTTCGGCATTATCTCCTTGTTTTTAAGTTCTATTCCCTTGAAATAAATGCAAACCTTGCGTTCCCCACAGACTCAACACAAACTAACCTTCTGGGTGTCCTGCCCTAGGACTACTATGTCTCTCTTTAACAGAGATGCGTAAACCTTGTGCCTATTAGATAATAGTCCGCAGTTTTATTGCTTTTAATAAAATACACTGTAATGCATTTCTCAGAAATGTATCCAAATGCTGCAACTATTTTGCCCATTCGTACAATTTGATTAAGTCCTGCTGCAATTGGACTGCCTCGTCAGCAATACAAACCCACCACCTACCTGCCTATCATCCGTAAACATTGTCACACACCCATCAAGTCCATTATCTAAATCATACAGAGACAATGTGAAATGAAGCTGTCCCAATACTGACCGCTCAGGAATACTAGCAGTCAGGGGCAGGCAATCAGAAAAGGCCCCGTTTTATTCAGACTCGCTGCCTTCTGCTTCTCAGCCTGTTCGACATCTTTGCCAGCAGCTCAGAAGAATATTCACCACCGCTTCCATGCTTCGCTATCCTATCACCCCCTGCCTTATTTTAGTAGTGGCGGGCACATCCGTAGTGGCACTGCGGATATTTTCCTCCAGCCTAGTCAGCATCGCAAAATACAAGTTTAAATTCACAGAGATTCGTACTGGGTAAAGAGAAAGGGAGCTGTTCAGAGTTAATTGAGCACTGAAGACATTGCGATTTTTCTGTTGTGGAGCACCGAGAACTTCTGATCTGGAATAACCATCACCTTTTCATTTGTATATAAGAGAAATGCCAACATAGATTACATCATTCTAGCCTGGCACTTTTCTACTAGCATTTCAGATTCAACATTTCGGACCAAAATACCTCAAAGGCACGCAGAACCCTTGAGCAGGAGTTTGAACCGTGGAAACTCAGGTCTATCCACAGCCCACCATTCCAACCTTACGGATCCCGGCCCAGATTGTCTAGCATGTTGAAATCAAAGCGTATCTGGGCCCACCGTACGGGACAAAACAGATGACTAAGGCATGAAGCCTTAATGCGTTTTGGAACACATCGATCAGACGAGTCATCACGTTTTTCTGGCATTCGTAGCGCACAACGCCCACTGAAATTTCTGCAATGCAATTTTTGATGGCACTCCAGAAGGTAATGAGACGCACGAAAGGTTATTGCTGCCTGCTGTTATTGTGACAGTATAACTGCACCAAGCAGCGGCCAGCTGGACTACTGTGGCACCTACCAGTCCTTTAAATGCAATGGTAACACATCTCCACAGATTTTACCAAGCGTCTGAAATTAGATGACGCGACCACGGTGATCATTTTTTTTTTTTTTTCTGGCGAGCCTAATGTTCTGTCCACAACCCTTAAGACAGTTTGTCCTCTGGGAATCATTTACAGAGAAACTATAGGTCAGAAAGCACCAAGCAGCAGGTGTTGATAATTTAGCGAATCTTCGCCGCTAATAACGTTGATCATGCAGAAAGATCAGCTCTGGGCCGAAATAATCTTCAATCTCACCCCTCTGCTGCCAGGGTTATGTCAACCGTTTAAGTGTTTCTTGACTTTAATCCCCGTTACACATCGCAGTTCAGCCCACGTTGAAGAACTTGTCTACTGGGGTCCTGGTTAGCCGATGGCCAGATATTTGGAGTAGGGCAACCAGTTCCCATCCGCGCCTACAGCTGCTTGTCTAACTACGTCGGCACCCATCTGTCACGGGCCCTTCTGGCAATCCCCCACCATGCTATTAACCTCAGGAATTGGGCCTCAATCACCTCATTTAAATTCCAATCATTCCCAGTTTCCACTAACTACACACACCTGCTTCCCATCAGAAACTGCAGGATAAAGACCCTGTGACACAAAAAGGAGTTGTCAGTTCGTTGGTCGACTATTGTATGAATAATCTCGTTCCATGGTTCTTAGAACTATCAGTTCTAAGTCTAACATCGTCCCTGAATTCTCTACTAAAACCAGGACTTCGGCTAAAGACTCTCTCTGGACACCAATTCCAGACTTGCTACGACTATAACGCCTCACGACTCGGCCTCCGCGCCTCTGATCATCACTTGGGTTCGTACCACCGCCACGTCCTTGCAACACCATCCATATGTCTAAGACCTGGGGAACGTGACAGGGTGTCTACCGAAAATCAGATTCCGTGGAATGCCTTTTTCAAGTTCTCTCCCGCATCCGTTGCACGCTTTATGATTATCCATTCTGTCAACGAGACGCGTACATTTTCCAGCTGCACCGTCTCGTAGGATCACACCTACATTTCAAGTGAAGACTATGGATCACTAAATTCAACTAAGCCTGCATGTCCAGAAACAAAGGTAGTGGAAAGTTATCTAGTGTACAGGGCTCGCCGGCTGTCGGCTTGATGTGGCAGGAGATGAGTACAGTCCCTAGCCGAAAGGAAAGGGCACAACCCGGAGGAGAGACATTTGATGTTGTTTTTTTTTTTTTTTTTTTTTCATCTTGGATCATAGAGATCGTCCAGCAGACGCATCCGGATCATCCTGAGCGGTCAGATGCCCGCCTCAATTGAAGATGGGGAAGGGTTCTTCGTGTCTTCTTCGTTGTGCATGGGCAGACACTTCCAGTTTGCACCCAACTAACAGCAGTCTTTTGTTCCTCCTTTCCAAGACATCAACGGTAGCCTATTTAAACCTAACGCTCAAGCACTGTCTTTCCTCATCCATTATAACAGCCAGCCTCATCCAGTTACGCATAGCCTGTTTCATATGCCTGTTCTCTTTGATTGTACGGCTCCTCCTGGCTTGCTCTTTTGTATGTATTTATATATATTCAGGTATAGCTCCTTCCCTCTGCTACCCGATTCCAAAATGGACATTGAATCTTTGGACACCACCTCACTTTTTAAGTGTGCATTATCTGCTTTTGCACGTTTTAATAAATCTATTCAATACCATATACGTTATTCATTTACATTATTATTATTATTATTATTAATAATATTATTTTAACAGTCTCGCCCAGCTCGTGTTTGTTTAAGGGAAACAGCCTTCGACCCCGCCAAAGTGGGTAATCACTTCTGTCTGGTTGCTGTGTAATATACCCCCAGTTACAATCCCACAACACAAAATATCAGACAGTACACCATATGGAATTAAATTATTGAACTATATGAATCTTAATCTGAATATACGGTTAGTAATGACATTTTTTGAAATGGCCCAATTCTAGTCTAATGCTCACGTTGGAGCTCACTCAGCAGCAATTATTTTATCAGCGGTGGCCTCCGAGCGTCGTCGGAACCGAACCTTCAGATCCCAGTCCACTCCGTCCCGTGGTCTACCAACTCTCTCTGCCCCAGTCTTTCCTCTTCATCTGTCGTCGACAAAAGACCGCGAAAACAACAACAACAAAAAAAAAAAGCCTTCCGGATACAGAAGACAAAGCAACAATTTCCGATTGGCTCACACACATACTACAATTACGTTATTCCCAGCCATAACCCAAATATTGCTGCTACAGTGAAACCGTTACCTCAGCAGCGAACATTACAGAGAAACCAGTACATTATTTTTTTTTTCTCTCTGCTAGATGATGCGTTGTATTGAACTGCTGCTGCTGAGTTAACAAATTTCATGTTACATTCCTGTAATAATAAACCTGATTCTGATTACTGCTAAGATGTCGTCTCTGCTCTGTTTTTGGATCAAGCCTCCTGACAATCCTCTTGGCGGATCCTCGTTTGAAAGTGAACTATTTCACAACACAGACAACATTTTTTATTCTCCACCTCATCGCTAAGTTTGGTGATTCGTAATCATCCCTTTAATGCCACACACTGTATGAACAAATTGTTTAATACATTTGCAGCATGTAACGCTATCAACCAGGATGCTCCGTGCAATGTCTGCTGACAGATATTGTGTAGTTCCCAAAACAAACAAACAAAAAAAGAAGAAAAACACGCAGCTAACCTTTGGGCTCACAAATAGAACAACATCAGAAATAATCGATTGAGATTAATGGACTAGTTTAAAAGCGTCCCGTAAAAGAAAATTCAGCTGTTTTCTTCATCCAAACGTTGATGTCTCAATTACCAAATTCGGAGTTGGCTTTGCGAACTTGAGGCTAATCAAACAGCCACAAGAAAGCAGGTTCGTCATTGTGCTTGAGTAAATTTTGGAAAACTTAGTTGAACAGACAATAGACAATAGGTGCAGGAGGAGGCCATTCGGCTGTTCGGGCCAGCACCACCATTCACTGCGATCATGGCTGATCATGTACAAACAGTTCCCTGTCCCTGCCTTGTCCCCATATCCCTTGACTCCGCTATCATTAAGAGGTCTATCTAACTCTTTTTTGAAGGAATCCAGAGAATTGGCTTCCACTGCCTTCTGAGGCAGAGCATTCCACAGATCCACAACTCTCGTGGAGAAAAAGTTTTCTTCATCTCCGTTCTAAATAGCCAAGCTCTTATTCGCAAATTGTGACCTCTGGTTCTGAACTCCCCCAACATCGGGAACATGCTTCCTGCCTGTAACGTGTCCATTCCCTTCGTACTCTTATATGTTTCAATCAGATCCTCTCTCCTCCTTCTATATGCCAGTGTATACAAGCCCAGTCGCTCCAATCTTTCAACATATGACAGTCCTGCCATCGCGGGAATTAACCTCGTGAACCTCCGTCACAATCCCTCAATAACAAAAATGTCCTTCCTCAAATTTGGAGACTACAACTCTACACAATAACCTAGGTTTGATCTCACTAGGGCCCTGTACAACTGCAGAGGGACTTCTTTGCCCCTATACTCAATTCCCCTTATTATGAAGGCCAACATGCCATTAGCTTTCTTCACTGACTGCTGTACCTGCATGCTTGTCTTCAGTGTCTGATGAACAAGGACACTAAGATCTCGTTGTACTTTGACTTTTTCTAACTTGACACCATTCAAATAGTAATCTGCCTTCCTGTTCATGCTACCAATGTGGATAACCTCATATTTATCCACATTAAACTGCATCTGCTATGCATCTGCCCACTCACCCAACCTGTCCAAGACATTCTGCAGTATCTCAACATCCTCCGCACATTTCACACTGCCAACCAGCTTTTTGTGATCTGCAAATATGCTAATGTTACTTTTAATCCGTTCATCTAAATCATTAATGTATATTGTAAATAGCTGTGGTCCCAGCACCGAGCCTTGCGGTACCCCACTTTTCACCGCCTGCCATTCTGAAAGGGACCCGTTAATCCTTCCTCTTTGTGGACTGTCTGCCAACCAATTTTCTATCCATGTCAGTACCCTACCAGCAATGCCATGTGGTATATTTTTGTCCACTAATTTCCGATGTGGGAACTTCTCAAAGGCATCCTGAAAGTCCAGGTACCCCGCACCCACTACCTCTCCCATGTCCATTTTCATAGTTACATCCTCAAAAAAATTCCAGCAGATTTGTCAAGCATGATTTCCCCTTAGTAAATCCATGCTGACTCGGACAGATCCTATTACTGCTATCCAAATGTGCCGCTATTTCATCCTTTATAATTGACTCCAGCACCTTCCCCACTACTGATGTCAGGCTAACTGGTCTTTAATTCCCTGTTCTATCTCTCCCACCTTTCATGAAACGTTGGATAACATTAGCTACCCTGCAATCCGCAGGAACAGATCCTGAATCTATAGACCTTTGGAAAAAAATATTACCAATGCTTCCACGATGTCTAGAGCCACCTCCTTAAGTACCTTGTGTTGCAGACCATCAGCCCTGGGGATTTATCAGCCTTCAGTCCCATCGGTCTATCCAATGCCATTTTCTGCCAAATGTGAATCTCCTTCAGTTCCTCCGTTACTCTAGGTGCTCCGGCCTCTATTACATATGGGAGATTGTGTGTGTCTTCCCTAGTGAAGACTGATCCAAAGTACCTGTTCACTCGTCTGCCATTTTCTTGTTCCCCATCATAAATTCACCCGTTTCTGTCTTCAAGGGCCAAAGTTTGTTCTGAACTATTTGTTTCCCTCTTCAGATGCCTAAAGAAGCTTTTACTGTTCTCCTTTACATTCTTGGCTTGGTTGCCTTTGTATCTCATATTTTTTCCCCGTGTTGCCTTTTTAGTTATCCGCTGTTGCTCTTTAAAAGTTCCCCGGTCATCTTGCTTCCCGTTGATATTTGCTATGTTATTCTTCTTCTCATTTATTTTTATACTGTCCATGACTTCCCTTTTCAGCCACGGTCGCCCCTTATTCCCTGTGGAATCTTTCTTCCTCTTTGGGATGAACTGATCCTGCACCTTCGGTATAATTCCCAGAAATACCTGCCATTGTTGTTCCATTGTCATCCCTGACAGGGTATTTTTTCCAGTCTACTTTGGTCAGCTTCTCCCACATGGCTCCATAGTCCCCATTTGTGCAACTGCAATACTCACACTTCCGATTTTCCCTTTTCCCTCTGAAACTCTAGTTTAAAACTTGTCATATTATGGTCACACCCTCCTAATTGCTCCTTTACCTCGAGTTCCCTTATTAAATCCGTTTCATTACACAACACTAAATCCAGAAATGCCATCTCCCTGGTAGGTTTCAGTACAATCTGCTCTAAGAATCCATCCCGGAGGCACTCCACAAACTCCCTTTCTTAGAGTCCAGTATAACCTGATTTTCCCAGTATACTTGCATGTTAAATTCTCCCATAACAGCCGTAGCATTACCTTTGCGACTTGCCAATTGTAACTCTTGATTTAACTTGCACCCTATGTCTAGGCTACTGTTTGGGGGCCTGCAGACAGCTCCCATTAGGGTTTTTTTGCCCTTACAATTTCTCAGTTCTATCCATACTGACTCTACACCTCTTGATTCTATGTCGCCCCTCGCAGGGCTCTGAATTTCATTCCTTACCAACGGAACCACCCCACACTCTCTGCCCACCGGTCTGTCCTTTCGATAGGACGTATACCCTTGAATATCCATTTCGTAGCCCTGGTTCTCTTACAGCCATGTCTCTGTTATTCCTACAACATCATATTTGCCAATTCGTATTCATCTGAAGTTGTCATGACGAAAATGGAGGTGAAGCGATGTATGCTGGTTGATCATTATGAAACGTTTATGTGAATTTCTTTCGGCTGTAGTCACCTCACATATCTCATTCTATATCCAATTAAAAATAACATATCTCTTGTTGCTCATCATGCTGAAACATAATAGTGCCTATCTTTATAAGGGCTGCAACCCATCACTGACAAGTTTCATTTAAGAGGGCGTTTCAGGATCGTTGACTTTTATCGAACATTTCAACTCTATAATATCCAGGTCATAACAACGTAATTTTGAAGTGTTCCACAGAGACAAATAATATGTAATCGTGTTTGTTGGAAAACAATGAAATCAGATCATTGGGGGAGATGACATGTTGATGGAAGGTGTTTAAACATTGCGAATAGAGCTAAAAAAAAATTCTGCAAGGTGTAGTAGACTGAATGGAATTGGGTGTTGTGGAAAGCACACAAATTGATTCGACATTTGAAGGTATAAGGACCCTTTGGAGAAAGTGATCATAATACCATCAAATTCACTGTGAAATTTGAGAGAGGTGGGCCTAAGGCCAGATATATCAGTATTACAGAGGATAAATTGTATTACAGAAGCATGAGAGATGAGTTGGCCAGAATCGATTAGAAAGGAACTCTGGCCGAGATACCGGCATATCAGCACTGGCGGACTTTCGGGAAACAATTCAGAAGGCACTGGATATAGACTAGTAGATGGGATGTGGTTTGGATATTTCCTATGGTGGGAGAGCCTAGTACCAGAAGATACAGCCTAAGAATAGAAGGGCTTCGTTTTAGACGTGAGATGATGAAGGATTTATTTTGAGTGACAGTGGTTTATCTGTGAAGCTCTTTGCCGCAAACAGCTGTGTAGCCCAATTATTTATCTATATTTAAGGCAGAGGTAGACATATTCTTAAATTGATCAGGAGGTGAATCGATGTGTGTATAAGGCAGGAAATTTGGGTTGAGAGAATAAGAGGATATGTCATGACGAAATGGCGCAGTAGACCGATGGGTTATATGGCCTACTTCCTTTTCTATGTCCAATGGTATTGTGGTATTATAAGTGTTTGAAGTACTTAAACAGCGCGAATTTCAGAAAACTCAAGATGCATTATCTGAACGTTGCTCACAAATAAGTGATCTAACTTAGGTAGCAGATACCATCCTTAAATACTAATGTTTTATTGTACCTTTATCTTGGGTTATGATCAGCCTATATACATTGCAACAGTTTCGTTCTTTCTATTTAAACAAATAAAAAGAAAGACCTGTATGTAACTTTAATAAAACGTGATTGAGAATCAACGCCAGTTTTAAAAGTTGGAAAGTAAGTTGAATTGGATTATATTGTAGTCGATTAACCCTTACATACTGTTCGGGTCAAATTTGCCCCTTGTTGACATTTGACAACAGTAAAAAAAAATAAAAAAACACTCTAAAAGCCATTTTGTTTTGTACAAAAATTTCGTGACTTTTCCTAAAGTGACCCAAAATGCGGAAACATGAAAATATTTTAAAGAATATTGTACAGGTGCTACAATTTCTTGTACATTGAGGCTGTTCCGAGTCAAATTTGACCCGTATCTATTAAAATGCATTTTAGATCTCTGAAACATTAATTAAGCATTAATCACCTATTTATTAATGTCCGATAGGCTATTTATACATTCTAAATATATCTGCGGTTCAAAATTTGGTTTAGACACTTGTAATGAGGGGATTCTTGGGCCGGTCAAAGTTGAGTTGTACCACACTGTGAAGGCTTGAATATGAACAGGTTTCTGGCTTACTATTGTTATAATGACTACAAAAGGACAATTCATTCTGACGCCCTTCCTTCTTTAATATATATAATCTATACCCAATTCTACAAAAAATACCTGAGCATCAACTGGAACATTGGAATAATATAATCATCGTAACTAGCAGCAGAACAACCACATTGATCACAACAAATCGAGGCTTTTTTTCAGTGGGACTCTGCCAGCCCACTATGAATTTCTCGAGCATTAACACGCTGCTTAATTTACTAAATCGGAGGAAATTGAATTATGAAATGAGTGGCTATCAAACTTGTCCTCACTGACATACCTTCTATACCTGGGCGATTTGAAAGGTTATGGTCGGTCATCATGAAAGCTAAATTTATTACTTTAAATAGTCGAACGATATTCGAAATATATTATACATAATTGTCACAATGAGCTTTTGTCTGACGTTCCTGAGACTTTCATGCATTTTTGGCTCAACAAGTAGACGTATATGGTTGGGTGAGAGATGACCGTGTTGCGGAGCAACAATTCGGTATATTCTGTTGCGGTAAGGAAGGTAGAGGACAATCGGTCTGATTTATCTCAATGTCGGTGCAGGGTACCCAGATAATGCGAAACAGCTAGAGTGGCCGCCCCATGGTTTGTTGACTGCACCAGAAAATATTTGTGAGTGCAGCGCTTGCTACATTGTCTTAAAGACTCCGGCCTAGCAATAATATATTAAAGAAGGGGCACAATCACTATCTCGAAAAACGTAATTCCTTAATTAGATAAGATTTGGCCTCGGAGATTCAACAAATTATGGTATATCATTGTGCTGGAACATCTTACCCCGAAGAAAATTAATAATAAAGACCGACTTGTAACATTTATTCTAATGCTGTACTTGAGTCTCTACTTCCGTGTCCGCAGACAGGAGACAAACTGCCAGAATGGAGATACACATAACCTGGAGAAGCTAACCAATTCCAAACCGGCAGCTCACCGTGACAAATTATCAAAGAAACTAGAGAGAGAGAAAATAAAAGTTGCAGTTACTTTACGAGTTGATGTTAAATGCAGAGCGCCACTCAGAGGAGAACTGGCGCTACTCGTGTAGAAGACTGTCATCAAATAGCCTTTGCTCGGCGAGTCAGAGACTACCAGCAGAATGAAAGGGAGTGCAACGAAGCGATGGTGCAGCAAAGAAGCAGAACACAGCGTTTTTACTTTTCTTTTCAGCAGAAATTAGGGACGCCAAATTTGATACAGAAACGCAGAAACGATCAGCAAGCTTAGCGCATGAGATTTGGTGTTGTAACGCTACAGCCCCTGAAAATATGACTTCTCTGAAAAAAAAAACATAACGAATACTTAGGCCGATATAGTTTTGATTGCATACAGGTCATTCCGAGTGGAAGGAGTCGTTGTGTTGTATGTGAGAGCGCCTGGAAAAATTAAATAATCCACCAGATGGCAGCGAAGCATTGTCCCGTTTCCCGGAATTTTGATGTTATTGAGCAATTTTTTTTTTGCGCTGACATGCATGATTTTTCTTACACATCCAGTTCTAAGTACAGGATCGAGAAATATGTGAATTTAGTGATATTTGCAAATTATTTCCGCAGGATGAGATGTTGTGCCATTCCAGTCGATATTTCCCGCTGCATTACATTCATGAGCCACAATTCTCTGAGAAAAAGAAACAAATCCATGCGATGCATTGGACTTGATATGCATTGCGCAATACAACCGTTTGTAGTTATCACGAAGTGAGTTGTTACCAGAAATAAACCATATCCACAGTAACAGAAGATCAGGAAAAATGCAAATCATTTTTATCGTCCCGAATGTGGGACTTTCTGACAATTTGTAAGTATCCACAGATAAAGATGTTTTCTCAACTGAGAGGGAACCGTCGGAACTATTGAATCTGAGGTTATCGAAAACATAGACTTGGAAATAACATTCCACTGCACCATACGTTAAGGGCTCGCACATTACATCATATTTCGATTCAAAATATTTTTATCCTGAGGTTGAATGCTTCAGTGACGGCAGTGTGAAACTCTGTATCTAGTTGAAATGAAATGTTCAGATGTTGAAGGAAACGTTTTCAAGCTGCATTGCTGAAGAGAGGATTGACGTGGTAGCTTGTGTGGAACCCACTGAGAAGGGATGTCAAAGCTAATGTGAAAAGCAAGAGAGAGGTCACACAGCAAAGCAAAAAATAGCGGGTAAATAAAAGATTGGGTACATTTTAAAACCCTGTAAAGAGCAACTGAAGTACCCATTAGTAGGGGAGAGATGAAATATCAATGCAACCCATTAAACAATATTAAAGTGGACAGTATTTTTTTCAGGATTATAAAATTATATGAGTGAAGAGTGTGGGTATATGGCTGCTAGTAACTGAGGCCGCAGAAATAACAGCGCATTTCAAAGAGATTGCAGAGGAAATAAATGTGTGTTTTGCATTAGTCCTCGCTGTGGATGACACAGGCAATGTTTCAGATGTTGATGTGTGTGCCGTGAGAGAAATGAGTGCACATATAAGTGAGAATGTGTTGAAAAAGCTAAATATCCTGAGGGTAGATAACTCACCCAGATAGAAGAACTGAACTCTGGAGTTCTGAAAGAGGTAATACTAGAAATTGTGAGCTCATTAAAATGATCTTTCAAAAATCGATGGACTCTGGCTTGCTACCAAAGGACTGCAAAATTGCATAGGCCACCCAACTCTTTATTAAATAGAAGAGGGCAGCAGAAAAGAAAAAAAAAGAAAAGGAAAGAAAAAGAAATATAGAGCAGGTACCTTGATCTCACTACTTGGTAAGAGGTTGGAGTCAATTATTAAGGATGAGGCTATTTAGTGTTTGATGGCACCAGAGAAGATGACAATGCCAGCATCGTTTTCTTAGAGGGAAATCTTGGTGGAAGTACCGTAAAGAATTAAATGAGGTGTTTACAAGCAATATGGGTAAAGTAGGAAGGAGAGGATGTTACATATTTGTACTTTTAGGAATGCCGTTGGCAAGGTGCCACATATGAGGCTGCTTATCTAGTTAAAAGTCTTTCGCATTGCAGGGACGTTACTGGCATGGTTAAAGCATTAGCTCCTTGGTAGGCGGTAGTGAGTGGGAAAGAAAGGATCCTCGTCTGATGGTGTTCCGTAGGGTTATGTGTTAGGACTGCTATTTTTATGCTATATGTCAACGATTTAAATGTTGGAATAACACACATCAAAGTTGCTGGTGAACGGAGCAGGCCAGGCAGCATCTCTAGGAAGAGGTGCAGTCGACGTTTCAGGCCGAGACCCTTCGTCAGAACTAACTGAAGGAAGAGTGAAGGAAGGAAATGTTGGAATAGCTGGCTTTTCTGCCAAGTTTCCAAATGACACGGATATTGGCGGAAGGGCAGGTAGTTTTGAGGAAGTAGATAGGCAACGGAAGGACTTAGACAGAATAGGATAATTGACGAGGAAATGACAAATGAGAAACAGTGTTGGAAACTGCATGTTTTTGTATTTTAGTGGTAGAATAGGAGTGCAGACTATTTTCTAACAGTGGGAGAGAATCCAAGCATATGTGATACAAGGGTAGCGGCATGTTTAGGTAGAAAACTTTGACAATTAGTTTGCAGGTTGTGTCAGTGGTGAGGATGGCAAATCGAATGTAAGCATTCATTTCAACAGGTCAGGCATATAAACGCAGGTATCTGATTTTGTGGCTTCATAAGACACTAGTGAGGACTCACCTCGGGTATAGCGAACTGTTTTTGGCTCATCATATAAGGAAAGATGGGCTGACATCGGCCTGCGTTCAGAGGAGGTTCATAAGGCTGTTTCCGGAAAAAAAGAAGTTTTATATTTGATGGCTCTGCGTCTGTACTCACTGAATTGAGGAGGATCGGGGTGATCTCACTGAGTCATTTCGAATTTTAAAAGGCATAAATATAGTTGACGTAAACAGAATGTTTCCTTTGGGGGGTGGGGGGAGCCCACGAGA
This sequence comes from Mobula birostris, assembly GCF_030028105.1. Taxonomy (NCBI): domain Eukaryota; kingdom Metazoa; phylum Chordata; class Chondrichthyes; order Myliobatiformes; family Myliobatidae; genus Mobula; species Mobula birostris. The sequence goes on along the minus strand of NC_092379.1, from coordinate 25,818,564 downwards.
AAAAGACACTGCATCATGATTGAGGGCAGTCCAGTATCAGCAGCGCTACAGAGACATCTCTTCAGCTGGAAAGTGTTGAAATTGTGGAATTTGATTCGACAGTTAGCTTTGGAGGCTAGGATGTTGAGTGTATTTAAGGCAGAGGTTGATGGGTTTTTGATTAGGCAAGGTATCAAATGTTACGGGGAAATGGCTTGGGAGTGGAGCTGACTATAGGAAAAGTAGATCAGCATTGACTGAATGGTGGACCAGTCACGATGGACCAACTGGCCCAATTCTGCCCCTATGTCTATGGTCAATGCCGCAGGAAAAATACTTGGACACATTTTAATGTACGGATTCTATATGTCCTCTGAAGGTAAAGCTAAAGAATGAATATCAAATAAATTGTTCACCTTATATATGTGTGTATCGTGATTGTTTCATTGTCTCTTTAGACCAATAATTAGCAGCCGGGAACAGAATAAGACAGGATGTTTTTTTTTTTTGTTTTGTTTTTTTTTATGTGTGCGGACAAAGTAAAAAATATTGTTCTTGCTTCATCTATTATTAACCATAGCAACGATAAACAGGTTCCCGTTTCAAAAAATAGTAGGTTTCCAGGTGAAATAAGGTTTGTGGAGATTTCAATACCGAATATTACTTACAGAATATGCCTCTCCGCTAGACGTGCAATGCATAAGGACGCAGAGAGAAACGCTGTTGTGGGTGTCGGAAATGCAGTTAAATGCGTTCACGTCCAGAAGAAATTGTCTGCTGCCGCACGCGAAGCACAGCTGCTTAGGAAGCAAAGTCCATGCTAGGACAAGTTTCAGCGATGAAACTGAGACTGCACACGAATGAGGGCTACCTCATACGCTTAATGATAGCGACGGATAGTGAAGTCAAACTTTCCTTCACCTCGATGGACTGGCAAGTGTCCTGAGGGCTGGAAAGGGGTGATGTTTTACGTTAACTGCAAAACGTGGCTCGGTTGCAGAGATCAGTGGCGGGAGATTGATAAGGCAATACAAATCGAGCCTGCAACATTGTTTTAAGCGAGTGATACTTTTTTTTGAAATCTGAAAGGTCAGGGCACATGCTGAATGCTTGTTGCTGGGGACCGGAGGAAATGGCAAACGTTGTTGACAATCAGATATGGAATGCCCGCATTTCCATGGCGCTTTTCAAAACGTTGTGCAGACAAAAATTGAAGAAATAGCACCATGTAGTTCATTCGGGAGAGAGCACGCTGATCAGATTTGCAAACTTACGGTATCCACATCGGGCACCCATTTCCCGCGGAATGTGTTTGATTATCACTATGTCCTCATTCCTTTTTATTTTCCACTACCGTCCACATGTTCTGACTACAACATTAGTTCTTCGTCCCTGACTTCTCACGGTTACCGCTTGTTGCACCATTTAATCCGATACAGTATTCTTCAAACACTCGTCTTCCATCCCTATCTCCTCCAAACTTTTGATATTTCCGCATTTTCTCCCTGCGCCACCCACTCAGACCGTCTCGCACCTGGATTATCCCATTATAAGGCCCCTACCTCCAGCATACTTCCGCATATTCTAGAGTCTTTCTCTGTTCATCTTCCGTTGATGAAAGGTCTGGTGATGGAAACATTGTGATATGTTTTTTTCTCGATAAATGTTGGTTATCTCCTTGAGTTCATACAACATTTTGTTTGATTTAACTTCAAACATTGCAGTCTCACTCGTGTATGATGTGCGTGTTTCATGTACTGTCTCTCTTAAAGTTTTGGTTTAGGATGACACAACATATGCAAGCATTTATTGAGTAAAGATAATTGAAATACAATAATTTTGAGGGAAGACAAAGAAGGCTTATCTACTGACTCATCTGTAGCGGGTTACCCATGTCAATCTTGAATCTTATTTTGTTTTCGAAATGAAAGCTAGTCAAATGCTTCTCTTCCGCTACACCACAACCGAATTACATTTTTTTTCCTACTGCTGGCAATCAAAAAAAAAAAAAAATGCATTACAGACTCAAAAAGAAAAAGAATGAAATCGAACCTTTGCAACAAAATCAGATTTTCAACACTCCACCACCCCACCGCACTAGGAGTTATAGGCGGTTCTCCTCCATTATACAGAATCTGACGAGGCACACTCATACTCCACAAAGCAGCAAACATACTAATCTGAAGCTATTTACAGTAGTCGAATTGACATTGCATGAAAGCAACTATATAAGTGCATTCGCAGTTGGTCTGGCAGCAGAAAGAAAATGACGGTACATATTGATTGGACGAATCAGGGTACAAAGTGAAGCAAATTGGATTGGATTAACTTAGTCGGCTGCCGTTAATGGAAATCACCTGCGAAGTGCCTTGCAAAAGCATACTGAAGAAAGTGAGCAGAAAGGATGAAATACTGTCGATTATTACAAAACCAATATTCAAGTCTGATGCTTAGCTCTGTAATGTTAGTAACATCTAAGGATTAACCCATTTTAAAGGAAAAGTCGGAGGCTGCAAATGTGATGCCAGCTTCACTATTTTTTGTCCAGAAGTGAGCCGGGCTCGTATCATTTGGTGGAATGATGAGGAAATGTATTTATGCATTTTATAGATAACCCGCAAATCATCAATATATAAATAACAAAGAATGCTTAATTAAACAGTACAATTGCAATAATATACAAATAGCAATGCATATTCAAAGAACAATTCTCCTCCCTACTTTATTATAAGCTTCAAATCCATATCAAGTTCATTTTAACCATATGCAAAATACATTTTAAAAAATACAAACACTACACAGATATGCACAGCATGGCAACATTTAAATAATCCCATTTGGGCCGGCCGAAGTAATTGCTGTGGTGGCATTCCTACCTTTGTAGAATAAAGTCTTCCTATGACAAACAGTTTCGCTCTACGTCTCAAGTGCGACTTGAGGCAGTGAAAGGGTTTGACTTTATGCGACATCCTCCGTCGTGTAGAAAGCTCCGGACAGATCATTTAACGAACATACTTTACCATACCTTTCCCAGTACTGCATTCCATATGTTTTTTTTTTTTTGTTTTGTTTTGTTTGTCCAATCTTTCAATTTGACAAACTCCTGCTACAAATGCATTGCTTCCTGATCGCTATATGCACTCCACCAATATTCGTTTCATCCGGAAATGTTGCCAAAAGCTATCAATTCCGGTATCTAAATCATATAGCAATGTGCAAAATAAGGGTCCCAGAAATAATCGCAGGAGAAATCACCAGACTCCCTTTTTTTTATTCCCATCCACTACAGTCTGCCTGTCAGCCATTCCGCTATTCGTGCCAGTATCTTTCCTGTAACGCCATGGTATTCTAGCATGTCCAGAAGGCTCATGTATGGCACCATACTAAACGCCTCTGAAAATGCCATGAAAATGACATGCACTACCTCTCCTTTTTCCACCCTGCTTATTACTACCTATAGGAACTCTAACAGATTTGTCAGGCAAGATAATACTTGAAACCATGCTGACTTTGACTTCTTTTAACATTTCATTCCAAGTACAACCGCAACCTTAAAAATAATCTTTCCAACACTTTCCAACCACAGGAGTCATTTCCGTTCTCTGTCTTCCCGCCTGCTTAATTCCACTCCTCCAGGACGATGCGAGAATCAAGTGGTTATTGCACCATCATGACCAATGCACCCGTTGTCCCTTCAGAAACCACTCTTAGGACTCGAGGACGTAGTTACTTCTGTCCAGGACACTTATGCAGCTGAAGACGTTGAGATTGCCCAGAACTATATCATTTGTGATGGCAATGGCACTAACCCTTGCTCCTGAGGCTCATTGGACCCTGGCACACTTCTACTGTCGTCCACAGTGGAGAAAAATGCAAAGTTCCAATTACGTCCAGCTGTCACTGATTTGCTCCATCCACATTACTACCTGAACAGCATAATGTTCCAATTGTATAATATCAAAATCCACCTCTCTTTGACTCTTAATATGCGCAAGAAAAAAAAAAGTGCTATCTTTCTTTATATTATTAGGAAGTCTGCGCTCATATTTCATCACTTTTTTTCTTCCGTTTCTTATAGATTTCAGTTGTCTTTTTGTTGAATTTTGAAATCTTCCCAATCATATGACTTCACGCTCACTTTAGCTACTTTATATGCACTTTCCTTGATTCTTATGCAGTCCTTAACTTCCTTTGTCAGTCACGGTTGGCTTCACCGGCCATTTGAGAACGTATTCATTTGTATAAAATATCTGCCCTGCGCCTTGTGACTATTCCCAGAATCTTCAGCCATTTCTGCTCTGCCGTCATTTCTGTCAGTATCTTCCTGCAATCCATTCGTGCAAGCTCCCATTTCCTGCCTCTATATTTCTCGTTATTCCATTCCGATACTCATAAATTTGAGTTATGCTTCTTCCGTTCAAATTGCAGTCTGAATTCAATTCTATTATGATAACTACGGTCTAAGACTTCCTTTCCGTTATGTTCCCTACAAAAATCTGTGTCACTACGCAACACCTAATCCGAAGTAGCCTCTCCTCGAGTAGGCTCAAGCATCCGTTGCTTTATAAAGCCAATCGTAGGCATAAAAAAAAAAAAAAAAAAAAAAAAAAAAAACTCTTTGGCGATCCGACGGCAATCCGATATTCCCAATCCCTTTGCAAACTGAAGTCCCCCACTACAATGGTAGAATTACCCTCATTAAATTCCTTTTTCAGCACCCTTTGCAATCTCAATCCCACATCTTGGTACAACGTGGAGGACTACATATATTCCCATAATGATCCTATTTTTTTTTTTAATTCTTGTGTTTGGTTAACTCCATCCCCAAGAAAAATGAATGTTCTCTGACTTATGTCACCACTTTCTAAAGATGTATTTCCATCTCTTATTAACAGAGGCAGACAACCACCTTTGACGTCTTCTCTGTCCTCTCGATACAAAGTTTATCTTTGATGTCAAGTTCCAAACTATGGCCTTCCCTCAGCCACGATTTAGTGATGCCCTCAGCGACGTACCGCCCAATCCGCAATTGGAGCACGAGTTCTTCCAACGTATTCAGAGTGCTGCTCGAATTTAAATACAACACCAAGAACAGTGCATTTTTGCCAGTTTGAATTTTGTCTATGTGGTCTAACTTAACTCTTCGTACTGCGTGCATTTGTACCCGATCATTGTAGGGTCCTGACTAACATTTATATTTCGAAAATCAGCCACTTGTAAACGTCCTGCTCATCCCCAGCTCTATTATACTTCCATATTATTCTCAAACACCCCCAACTGCTCCAGAAATCTTCCCTCAAGAATATTGCTCCCCTGCGGATTCAGGTGAATCACGCCCTATATATAGCTCCGAACTTGCGTCTGTATTTACTAAGGAAATTGGCATGAAGTCTATGGAATTATGGGAATCAAGTAGTGAGATCATGGAGACTGTACAGATTGAAAAGGAGGAGGTGCTTGCTGTCTTGAGGAAAATTAAAGTGGATAACTCCACGGGACCTGACAGGGTGTTCCCTCGGACCTTGAAGGAGACTAGTGTTGAAATGCCGGAGCCCTGGCAGATATATTTAAAATGTCGCTGTCTACAGGTGAGGTGCCGGAGGATTGGAGAGTGGCTCATGATGTTAAGTTGTTTAAAAAAGAATCGAAAAGTGATCCGGCAAATTATAGGCCGGTAAGTTTAACGTCGGTAGTAGGTAAGTTATTGGAGGGAGTACTAAGAGACAGAATCTACAAGCATTCGGATAGACAGGGACTTATTAAGGAGAGTCAACATGGCTTTGAGCGTAGTAGGTCATGTCTGACCAATCTATTGGAGTTTTCCGAGGAGGTTATCAGGAAAGTGGATGAAGGGAAGGCAGTGGATATTGTCTACATGGACTTCAGTAAGGCCTTTGACAAGTTCCCGCGTGGGAGGTTAGATAGGAAAATTCAGTCGCTAGGTATACATGGAGAGGTGGTAAATTGGATTAGACATTGGCTCAATGGAAGAAGCCAAAGAGTGGTAGTAGAGAATTGTTTCTCTGAGTGGAGGCCTGTGACTAGTGGTGTGCGACAGGTGTCAGTGCTGGGTCCATTGTTATTTGTCATCTATATCAATGATCTGGATGATAATGAGGTAAATTGAATCAGCAAATTTGCTGATGATACAAAGATTGGAGGTGTAGTAGAGAGTGAGAAAGGTTTTCAGAGCCTGCAGGTGGACTTGGACCAGTTGGAAAAATGGGTTGAAAAATGGCAGATGGAGTTTAATACTGACAAGTGTGAGGTATTGCACGTTGGAAGGACAAACCAAGGTAGAACATACAGGATTAATGGTAGGGCACTGAGAAGTGCAGTAGAAGAGAGGGATCTGGGAATACAGATACCAAATTCCCTAAAAGTGGCGTCACACGTAGATAGGGTCGTAAGGAGAGCTTTTGGTACATTGGCCTTTATTAATCAAATTATCGAGTATAATAGCTAGAATGTTATGATGAGGTTGTATAAGGCAATGGTGAGGCCGAATCTGGAGTATTGTTTTCAATTGTGGTCACCAAATTACAGGAAGGATATAAATAAGGTTGAAGGAGTGCAGAGGTGGTTTACAAGGATGTTGCCGGGACTTGCGAAACTCAGTTACAGAGAAAGGTTGAATAGGTTAGGACTTTATTCCCTGGAGCGTAGAAGAATGAGGGGAGATTTGATAGAGGTATATAAAATTATGATGGCTATAGATAGAGTGAATGCAAGCAGGCTTTTTCCACTGAGGCAAGGGGAGAACAAAAAAAAACAGAGGACATGGTTTAAGGGTGAGGGGGGGAAAGTTTAAAGGGAACATTAGGAGGGGGCTTCTTCACACAGAGAGTGGTGGGTGTATGGAATGAGCTGTCAGCTGAGGTGGTAAATGCGGGTTCTTTTTTTTAACATTTAAGAATAAATTGGACAGATACATGGATGGGAGGAATAGGGAGGGATATGGTCCGTGTGCAGATCAGTGGGACTAGGCAGAAAATGGATCGGCACAGCCAAGAAGGGCCAAAAGGCCTGTTTCCGTGCTGCTGTTTCTATGGTTCTATGGTTCTAACTTTTCAAGAATATATAGCAATTAATTACAAATCAGAATCCCTGCCCCGTTCCCCTAATCTTGAAGCATATTTTTTTTATCTGGTACATCATTCTATTCCTCTTCTCACTGTCGCGTGAATCAGGCAGGAATCCTGAGATTACTACCTTTGAGTTCCTGCTTCTCAGATACAATCCTAACGCCCTGTTTTTCTTTTTCAGTTCCTGCTACAGTTTTCCTTTCTATTTCGTTGGTATCAGGTTTCAGTTTGGGGGAGTTATTGTGATGAGTTGCATTTGTTTTTGGTTATTTATTTTCTGAACATCTGAACATGCTCCTCCATTGCAGACACAGCAATACATATCTGTGGATTCAGAATTTACTGCCAAGATAGGACTGCTGAGTCTATGAAAGGTAGAAGAGATATAGTATGTATTCTGTTGCACAAACGTTGTAGTGGAGTCGCAGTACTGCTTATACCTCTTGCAAGATCAGGCGATCAAGTGCCTTCCATGTTATATGCCATTGGAGTATTCTGTCATCATCCTAGTAGCGGTGTACATCCCACCTCTGCACAGTGTCAAGCAGGATAGAGTCGAAGTGAGTAACGCAATCAATAAGCATGAAACATCGCAACATGATAACTTCAACATCATTCTGTTGTATTTTATACTGGCTAGCCTGAAAAGATATCGAAATAGTTATTGCCAGCAATCGCTTGTACACCCAGAGGAGACAACAGCCTGGACCACATACACGCGACTATCAAGAGCTTATCATGCCATCCCACGCTTAGACTTTGGAACGTTGTATTAACTGATTATACTTCTACTCACTGTCCATAAGTAGAATCTAAATGTCGCAAGAAAAAAATAGTGGGAGTTACTGTATGGACAAATGATGTGCAAGTGCGTTTGCATTATTGCCTTTAATCGCTAGACTGGACTGTATTCAAATATTGATTTCTAGTCTGAAAGAGTATGTCACAATTCGTCGTGACGCTATTAAGTCCGCTGTGAATGAGTATGTGATTCCGAAAACATGCTGTGCATACGCGAAACAAAAGCTGTGGAATTAATAATGACCATCGAGCTATCGAGTTGTGCAGTGGGGTAGTTCTGAGGCATTCCATTCTGGTGATTCCCGAGAGCAAAAGAACGACAGGCACGACTAGGAAGAGCATTCATAAACCTAAAGAAAAAAAAAAACGAAAAAAAAAACAAAACGAGCGAAATATTTTCGAATACTACAGTAAACCTTCCTGAAGAAGTGTTTTTTCTTTCTTTCCTTTTTTTTTTTTTTTGCTTTTATATGTGTGTTTCTTACGACCACATGTAAGTTCTGCTCCAGAAACTTAAGGTACTACAGTGTTATTCTGTGACTGAGCTGTTAGTTCATCAGAGAAACAGCACTTCTGTTTGTCGTGCAGAGGCCGTGGTTTCGGTGCGTCCGCCCATTATTTAGAGAAGGAGACGGCCGGAATATTTTGAAGGGAGTTCGTCAGTAAGTCGTCGGAGCCTGCCGGCATATATGAGGAGGGAGACTGTTGTTTGCGAAGCTGACCTGGTAGCAGACCTTGTTGCAGCATTCTTGTCGAATGCTCTAGAGTTGGTGTGTGATGGCAGTGCGCAGCATAACCTTTGCTGATTTTCGGGGATATTTTTGCGATAATTGTAAGACTCTGTTGGACAGTGATAACATAAGTTGACTCAAGACAATTAGATACGTCTAGTGCAAGATGACGATATTGAACCTGTGTCGTAACGGCTGTAGTGAATGCTTGATATTAGATAACTGTTCTTGCGATAACCACTGACAATGTGCATTATATTAATGAGACTGGGAAACATACATCAGTAAGCTTACTTCAGTTGTGACAAGCTGCTGGAGAAGTTGTGTCGTGATGGGGTATATGAATATTTAGAGAAGATTAGGTGCAGACACTATGCATTTGGGAGTGGAATCTCATTCCTAGCTGGACTTATAGAATTCTTTGAGGAAGAGGCAATGCAAATCCAGGAAGATCGAAAAAATAATGCAGAATATTGTATTTACGAAATGCATTCTACTACATTGCTTAGGTATGCTGAGGCATTTAGGAAATGTAGGAAACAATGACTGCTTTAGAATTAAGCAGAATTAACCTGCATGCAGAAGGCATATACTTGTAGTGAATGGAGTGTATCGATCTGGAGGTCCCTGACGAATTGTGTGCGATGGGTATATCTTCTGGGATACCGGCTCTTTCTGTTTCTGTGTTGTGTTTTCTTTTTTTTTTTTTTTTTTTTTGTAAATGCCGTCATTGAATAAGTGGAAGGGCGGTTACATATTAGATAACTCTTTAAATAGAGTACAATATTAGTGTATGTTATCGAGGGAGTTAGACGGACTGTGCAGCTGGAAGCTGGTTTGGCAGTACTCTGAAGTTGTTCAATTTACATTATGCAACTGAGAAGCAGCATGTGTGGTGAATGAAATAACATTAACTGTTGAATTACAGAAATTTTGAGTTCATATTTATAGATTCCTCAAATTTGTTGGGCCATTTGATCAGATGGAGAAGATAAAATGGTGTATTGGCCTTTATTAAACGGGTAACAGGCCAATAATTGAAAGGCAATATTGTAGCACCGTCAAAATGTGGTTAGAGCACATTTGCATCGTGAATATTTTATCCAGTTCTTGTGGTATCGTGATAGGAAGGACTTGTGTGCGGTAGTGAGGATGCAGATTAGAAGTAACAGTATGCTTTTCACAATCTAAAACATGGCATCTGAGGAAAGCTTGAGCGAGCTTGTGTTGTTTGCTTGGAAAGAACTGGTATGGAACGTGATGTAGTTGTGGTATTAAATATGAAAGTGTTCAGCCAGAGAGTTTTTTTTTTCCCCCTCCAGGTTGGAAGTAGCAACTATGAGAAGTTGTATCTTTAAAGCGTTTGTAGGAAAGTTTATGTTCGCTCTCAAATTTCGACTTCCCTCTATGCAACAATTGGCAGTAGTGTGAATTGCCAGCGGTCGTGGCGGAGTAAGATACATTTAAGTGTGTCAAGCTCTCGCATTGGCTCGGATGTAATAATTGAAATTTATACGAGATAGACGGTTAAATTGATTGTGTGCGGTTAACAGGGCGAGCTAATATTGTAGGCCCAAGGTCCTGCACAATCCAATACTAATGTAAATATCGAATTAATCATAGATATTCTTCCGAGCAAGTCAGAGATGTTCAATATATACAAATTTTAGCAATGTTATTCAGATTTGATATGAAAATATGATTTCTGCAGCAGTCTCAAAGTATATCGAAGCGACTGTAATAAGTCATGGGGGGCTATCGTTGCCAATATGACAAATTGAGATCTCTTTGTGTGTAGCAGGTATGCCGACTAAATAGTGTCCAACGAGGTACAGCAACTATAGAAGACTGGAGCTCAAGCGCGAGTCATATTACCCTAAAACACATAGAGTATCAATGGCGTCTATGGAGAACATGGAGCTGGTTGCAGAACCAAAAGGCGCCTCATTGAAATGCGAATTTCAGACTGGATTGGATAAAGAAAATGCAGTGTCTCTGATTAGAAATCTCCGGCAGGATACGTAGCGGGGAAGCCAACGAAAATAGAGACAGATATTGCAATGTTCCTCGCAATTCAGCTCAATTTAGGGTGGATATATTGCACCGCTGTCCTTTTACCATGACGCATCAACCTGTCCAAAGATATTACGGACTGCTTACCAATGCAGCTCTTTTAAATAATTAACTTAAAGGTCCGATCTAAAACCACAGTCATGGGACGCTGTCAGAGAAGGCATTCGTTTCTGCTTTCCAATATCCGTGTGATTGAAGCAGGTTTGGCATCACAGGAACAGTTTGCTGCAGACGTGAACAGTATCAGCTGCGATATATGAGCAAATAATAGTCCAGAGAAGCGCCGATTATTAGTCACGCAAATCTTCCAAACAGTACCAGGACAGTCCTCTCACGATAGTATTTTACTAAGATATTGATATTCATATGATACTAATATTATACATATAAAATATTTGTCTGACTCCGCTTTATACTGAAAACAAGTAAAAATCTGCAGATGCTGGTAAACCTGGCAACAAAAAACCGCTAGATAAACCTAAAATGCCAGGCATATCAAAAGAAAAGAAAAAAAAATACAGCCGATGTTCCAGGACTGCGGAGAAAAGGAAGGAAAAAAAATACTGAGGAATAGATTTGAAAGGTGTGGGAGGAGAGAGAGTAAAACCAGGAGATAAGTTAACCCTGAAGGGGGAGAAATAAAGCAAAGAGCAAAGCGAGAAGGACACAAGGCCTTAGAAGAAATAAAAGAAGGGAAGGGGGAGGAGCACCAGACGGAAGATATTCGTGGGCTAGGTGATAACATGAGAGTGAAAATAGGACGGAAAATAGTGAAGTAGTGGAGGCATTATGGTAAGTTTGAGAAATGAATATTCATGTCATCAGATTGGATTCGCCCTAAACGAAAAATACGGAATATAAAATGTTGTTTTTCCAAACTATGTTTGTCCTTATCAGAACAGTGGAGGAGGCTATAGGTGGACATATAGGAATAGGAATGGGAAGTGGAACCAAAAAGTGGGTGAGACACGATTAAATCCCACTTGTTCTGGCGGACGGAGCATAGATATTCGGCGACCCACTGACATCGATCTGGTGAGTTCATTGAACTAACCTGTAGAGTGCAAGGAAGTTTTTTTTTTTTTTTTTTTTACAGTCAGCCCATGAATATCGAACAGCTTGTGAGATGGCAGAAAATCCATTCCCATCGTAATTACACGCAGCTGCAATTGAGCCTGTAAATCCCGTTAGGATAGGAGAAGCGATGGATCATATTTTTACTGTAGAGCAGGTATGCAATCGATTTGCTGAGGAATGCCATCATGTTACGAATGCGCTCGCAATCTCCGATTGCTGGTGACGCCATCTGGAGACCGCTAGCTCGAACTGCTGCAGTGAGAGTCTTTGAACAGATTCACTGCTTCTGTGATGCGCAGTGATAGTCATTGCGCAGAGATAGGAGGCATAGTCAGAGATAAGAACACCAAAGATAGTTAAATCTAGCCGCTTATTTTCTCTCTAATAAAAAAACGAAAACACCTTCGAAGCCAGTGCTGACCGGTCTACGGACCGGCTGCTGAAACTCCACAGTATACATTTTGGAGATTTTCCGGGATATCTGATGCACCAGAAGGCATTATAACCATCATATGTTTCAGGGTAAGTGCATGTCAATGTTAAGTTTTGTCCTTTTTCAACCATTAATTGAGGCAGATACTGGGAGTTTCTATCATCTCCAAACGTTCCTGCGACACATGACAAAGATTGTGAAAAAGCTGTCAGTGAATCAAGCAATCAAACCCACAACCAGCAGTGGAACACAGACTCACCGGGAACAGAATTATATCAAATAGACAGATACGCAACATTACTACTACTTTCGTAATAAAAACTGAAAGCCGTGAATAAGTGTCCCGTGCTTATGCTTCCACCGTAAGCAGTATTGCCAAAGATCAGGGACTGTGTTAGTTTTTGTTCTACAGAGACTTGTTCCTTGTTTGCAATTGGCTAGGATCTCACAGCTGCTGTTGTTTGAGTGCAATCCTCTGCCATTACGTGCTCTGGCTTCTCTGTCTCTTCTATCTTTATCTATCTCTCTGTCTACCTAACTATCTATCTATCTGTCTATCTATCTATCTATCTATCTATCTATCTAACTATCTATCTATCTATCTATCTATCTATCTATCTATCTATCTATCTATCTATCTATCAGATATCGCCGTCTCTCTGTCTCGCTGTCTCTCTCCATCTTACCAACTTACCACACCGCCTGTGCCCCATTCCTGCCTCAGTGTCTCCTGTATGTATGTTTGTTTGTGTTTTTTTCTTATTCAGTAAGACACACACATTCTGGCCCAACAGCTAATCAAGTTGCAAGTATTTAGCAGTCAAAGGTACAGACCCAAATGTTTCATTATGACAGACAGGAAGGCTCAAAAGCTGGATAAACGGCTGTGGATGAGCAACATTTGGCGGGTCATAATTGAATCCATGTGAGACACCGAGAGGTAGGGCGTGGGAAGATAAACTTCAAATATACTGAGAGTATGTACGTTGAGACGGCAAAAAAAAGTAAGACATCAAAATACAATTGGACAAGTTTCTTACAATAAAACGAATGAAGTGAGAAAGGACAGGGCGGCTAATGACAAGGGGAAAAATGCGGGAAATGACAGTGGAGCATTCATCAGAAACTATAAAGAACACATTAGTTAAACCAGACACCTGTTCATATTCTAATCCTTCACAGTATCGTCCAGATCAATTTTGACCCGGCCCATGAATCCAGTCGTAACAAGTGTCCATACCAAGTTTTGATCCACAGAACTACTTAGCCTTTCTGATATTAATAAATGGTGATTATTCCTTAATTAAGGTTTCAGAGATCTAAAATACACTGCAATAGGTACCGAACAAAAATTTGTAGAAATTAATACAATTATATAGATACAAACAACTTCACCTTGGTGTATTTTGGGTCACTTTAGGAAAAGTCTTCAAATTTCGGCTAAAATGGCATTTAGGGCGTGTTTTTTTTTCCTGCTGCCAAATGTGAAAACGGGTCGAATTTGACCTGAAACGTATGTACGGGTTAATGAGGTCATTTTGGAGATTTCATTACCGAATATTCGCATGATAATACTGATTTATTTTTAGGAATGAGCAAAACTGTTCTGCAACACGCTGAAACATTTTAACTGATTAAGTGTCGTGTTATCCTATCATGATGGGGAAAAGGTTCTAGGGAGCGCTGGACGGACAGATTTTGTGACATATATTGTGGTAGGACAATGATTTTTTTTTTTTTTTTTTGAGTTGGAGACAGAGAGAGAAACAGGTAGAGAAAACCGGCCGGAGGTTGTAATACAACGGGGAAGCGCGATTTGATTGTGTTCTACCGGCGGTCAGTGTATAAGAGTTGGCACGAGGATGTTCACGGCCCGGTCCATCGTTCCTAATTCCAGGATTTCCAGTTTGCCCTTGTTCTGTTAGGTGCTCGAATTGCAGCACCGGATTCTGATTTTGGACTGGCCACATAAATAACTGTTGGGTTCAGCTTCATTTGCAGGACTGTGCCCTTCCCTTCTTCCTTCTGATGCCTTGCCTGAAGCCTTCCCTGCAACCTCCCCTGTATCGCTGTCAAGTTCTACCGCCGGATCCAGAATGGAGCCTTGCTGTGTCAAGATAAGGAATTGTTTATTGTTGTTTGGAACTGTATTTTTGTGTCCTCACTTTCGCGAGGTAGTTCCAGCCGTTTGCCGCTATCTTGAGTTGGGAACCGTCTCTTGGTGCCCTCGACTCCGCTGCGTAAGTCTGGCCGTTTGCTGCTACCTTGAATGGAAACTGTCTCTCAATGTTTTGTGTACGAGTACCGACCCTACGTCCAGCTCCCTAGGAGGAGTCCTGATTCTGTGTATAGCCCTGGTCCCAAGTCCTGTTATCAACGATGGGTCCCGGGGGGAGCGGGGCTCTGTCATGCTCTCATCCGTGAAGTCCACATTCCGGGTCACGGTCCGGTCCATTGTTCCTTATTCCAGGTTTTCAAGCTTGTGTAGATGCTGTGTGATGTACCCCACCACGTCAAATAACAGACAGTACATCGTATGCGATTAAATTATTACACTTTATAGATCTCACTGGAACTATATAACTAAGAGAGATACAATATAAAAGTAAAGTAAAAGGCGTTAAACCTATCAAGGTTCAACCACTTCGTGCACAACCGTTGGAGCTCAATTAAAGGAGTCTTCTTGCCACCATTCGATCCACTCAGACCTCCTCGTCCTGCCGCCAGGGACGAAACATGGTGGTCGTCCAGACGCGACACACCAGACTGTCCACCTCTCCACTCCTCGCTGAAGACCCTGGACCTCTGACTCCCCTTCGGGGTCCATTCCAATGCTCAGTTTACAGTATCGCGTCTCCTCTCTCTGTCCACATCGCGCCTACGCCCAAAGCCCGCGAAAACAATAGCTCACAGACACACAATAAAGAATAAAATATATCCCAATCCGTACGAAAATGAATACAATTCTCGTTATCAGTAATTATAACCCAAATAATCTGCTAGAAAGAGAGAACCACTGTCTGAGCAGGTAACGTCACAGAGAAGCCATTTTATTTTTAACATAAAAAGAAACACATTTTATTAGCCTTAGCAATAACATAAAAGAAGAAACTCTTTAAATTAATCTCTGTTTTTCCTTTTCTCCCAGGACCAATTGAAGGCTTTGGTGCCTCGTCCTATCTTTGTGCCTCGCGCAGGTCAGGAGTACCTCGTCCTGCCCAGGGAATTCTCGAAGAATCCAAGCTTCTTCCAGTCGTGTAGCCACATCGTCTCATCGCCTAGTTCTGGAGTCCGAGCCCGAGTCAGGATCCAGGTTCTAGGTTCTTGAACTGTCTCTGTCTCGGAGTCAATACCCAGGCTTCGAAGAACACATGCCTCGAAGAACCCATGCCTCGAAGAACCCAAGCCATGTCCAGTTCTGTAATCACGTCATGTCCTCGGCCTACTTCCGGGGTCCAAGCCTGACTCAAGATCCAGGTTCTGGTCCCTGTCCAGTCTCTTGCTCGGAGTCCTATCCAAGGGCCCTAATTCCCAATTCCTTGTCCTGGTCCCGCTTGCCTAGCCAAATTCCTAGCCCTAGTCTGTGTCCCGTCCTGTCCCGCCATAACTCTAGTCCAGTCCAGTTTCTAGGAGTGCAGTGTCTGTGTCTTTCATGTGGTTTCACCCATCAACGCCCACCTTATGACAGAGGAAATACCAAACACATCACATTTTGTAAGATTTTATGCCATTCGCTATCAGGTATTTATGGCTGACAGACATTTGTATGAGGGCGTCTTTTACACAGTATTCAGATAAATCAGAGTTCACTTGGGCGCCAGATGAATACATCACGGTTTCAGTGGTACCAAAGTCATACCGACCTAGTCACGATTCTTTTGGGTGGTTCTCTCACCGCTGAGGTGGTTCTTGTTAGCGAGGCGTAATCGAGCTGCATCTCCAGGGACAATTATCACAAACTGTTGTCATTCAGGGGACTCGCCTGGAACTTAATCAGTGATTACAGTATATGGTAATATATGCCACAGCGATCAAGTATTGGTGCGATTTAAAAAGGATTACACGAAAATAAGGCTGCTGTGAGGAACGGAATGGATATCATCAGATGAAGTACTGATGAGAGTGTTAAGTTCCGTTCCATTATTCCGGAAGTAACAATCAGAGAATGGCAGCTTGGACCAACGGCGGGCAAAGATGTCGGTTTAGTTCAGACTAACAATGACATAGAGGGAGTGGATCTGCATGTTATACTTGGGGTTCCGGGAGAGGAGAGGTCGTCAGTGAATTGGGGAGTGTCGGCAAGGGTGCAGAACTGGAAGTTGAGACACTGGTAGGTGAGGGGGAGGTTTAAACTCTCGTTTCTGCCGAGTGAACTGGACAACTTGTCCAGTAAGTGCTTCTGCGACGGTTGAAAATTCTGATTTTATTCGGCAATTGCGCTCTTGGTGGATAATGGCAAAGTCCGCGAGCAGAGAGTCGAGTTTAGCGTAGGCTGAGTATTTTCTCGGATCTGAGACCAACAGCGAGGGATAGGAGAAATATGTGGCTTCGGCGGAGTAGACATCTAAAACATACTGGATTAGTGGCAGTGCTCCGATAATGTGAAAATACAGCGACTGACAGAGAGTCTGAAGGGTCCGGCTGCTGAAATAGCAAGCTTATTGAAGAAGGACAAATAATTCGCCACTTCTGCGTGCAACTTGCAAGCGCTAGAAAGCGTTTTCGCCTCGACGGGAAGTGCAATGGAGCTTATATCGGATATTTGCAATTTTTATTTTAGCATTCTGACTACACTTTTTCTACTAGACAGACAGTTGCTTTGCTTGCGGCTAAAAGGAGACTTTCATCTGGCTGAATGGCGAAAGGGCGCCCAGACAAGTTATGTGATTCATTAAGCGACTCTATTTCCCGGAGGATGCCCCCCGCCCCCCGTCGTTTCTTGAACTGATCAGCTAGGTAAGAAATGGATAGCAACACACATCAAAGTTGCTGGTGAACGCAGCAGGCCAGGCAGCATCTGTAGGAAGAGGTGCAGTCGACGTTTCAGGCCGAGACTCTTCGTCAGGACGAAGGGTCTCGGCCTGAAACGTCGACTGCACCTCTTCCTACAGATGCTGCCTGGCCTGCTGCGTTCACCAGCAACTTTGATGTGTGTTGCTTGAATTTCCAGCATCTGCAGAATTCCTGTTGTTTGCATAAGAAATGGATAAACGTTCTGAAGGAGCAGGAGGCCTCCGTGATCAGGGCACATTCCTCGGTAGTGGCCCCTGTTGCTGAACAGATTCCTGTTGTCACGCAATAGAAGTTTCACAGGATTTCGTGAAATATTATACAGCCGATGTATCCCGGATGATATCGGCAGGTCCTACCATCAAGCGTGTGAAAGCCGACAGGGAGCCGATCCAGCTGTCTGGACGTACGAAGCAGACAGCTGCTCCTGAACGGTCCCTTTGAAACGGGGAACGGTCAGTATTGTCTGTGTAACTATGATGAGAATCGACATTTCAAATGATAATGCAAAGTACGGGAAAAAGTTCAGAATGTCAATCAACGGTTGCCTAAACAGAAGGACAAATCAGGACACCATGGAGAGACCAACTAAGGGAACGTCCCGGTGTCTCGCGGGTTGTGGGGGGGGAGTGAGGTCTGGACGCTTCAATCAATGTATCAAGGAGCATTGACTGTGCGAAACCCTTTTTCTGAAGGCGTAGTTGTCCAAGCTCCAGCGTATCGCGACAGATTGAACGATTTTTTGCTAGACCCACACTTGAAGTAGGCACTCAATTTATTCTACCGTGTAGATCATTCCGCAACAGATATTTCACAACACCTATCATTGACGTCACCTGGTACACTGGAGCTTTTGGGCCTTTATGATTATGTCTACAAGTATGATGGTTTTTTTGTCGTTGAAGCTGCAGATTCCGAGGCAGATATTGGAGTAGCCGAGCCACTTGATACTTAATGTTAGACTGACCGGATTTCGATTGAGTAGGGTGAAGCTGCATTTCTTCTAGGAGCAGATACTCCTATTGTGAGGAGGCCAATTGGACTTTGCAAGAAGAAAGTTGGAGAACGTTTACTTAAAAGCTTGGCTATCAACCCGGCGTACAGAGATATTTTAAGAAATTGCAAAACCATCTTCGGCAGGAAGATCAGCGGAAATTAGAAAAATAGTTGTACACATCGTACAAAACTTTCATATTTTGGCCTGGGAATGTAGTTAGAATGACGAAGTGACGAGATATCCGAAATTCCCCAGAAGGCCTGATGTCGAGGCCCTCCTTGTTGTCACTTTTTTTTTCCCCTGTAGCTGTAACGCCGGGTGTTTATTTAAGAAAACCAGGAGGGGACAATTTTTTGGAACAGAACCATTGACAGGCAAGTTATTCAAATTTAGTACTTCCCCGGTACCTGACGACTGGAAAGAGAGATGGACGGACAAATGTTAAATTTCAAAAATATCTTTTCTAAAGAGGGGTTGATGTGCGTTGCTTCAAGAGTACTCCCCGCAGTATCCAAGTGACAGAGGGGATCCTTTTTCAGAAAAAGCATAGGGGGCGGATGTTCTGCAGCATCTGCTGAAATAGAAGGAAGCTGGCATTACCCCTGAGTCATGGAGTTCCTATTTGTCCTCCATGGTTGCTGTGACTAAGAGACACGTGATAGTGCGCATTGTGTGTTGAATTTTGCGTATTGACCCGATCAGTATACTATTCCGCGGATTGAGGATTCGATGGCCTACCCCTGGGGGCGAAATTGCTCCTTGTGCTGTATCTAAGGAGTGAGTATTATCATGTATCCATGGGTGAAGTTGACAAACAGAAAACGAAATTTGTATACGAAATTGCAATCTTTCAATTTCAAAGAATGCCCCAGGGTATTTCAGGCGGACCAGCCTCGATCCCACGCATCTTGGAAAAGAATGTGGGCACATGGACTGATGTACCTGGTTGATCACATATTGTCCCATCCCAATCAGAATGTGTGCAAGCCGAGGCTACTGAAGATGTGAGGCCGCTTGAAAGCTGAATGGTTAAAACTGTAACTGAACAGGTGCCCTGTTCTGCAAATGCGTGTCAACTACTTTGGGCACTCACGAGACTGAGTAGATACGGATCCGTCCAAGATAGAAGCTGTCAAACATGGCCATGGCCAAGACTGCGATTTTGCTAATCACGTTCCTTAGCTTTTGAGAATACACCTGGAGGTTCATGAAGGACGACGGCAAAGTACACCACCCTTTGAATCAACCTCTCTGTGTTTATCCTGCTTGGGGAAGAAGGGAAGGAGGACAACAGTAGAAGTTGGCCAAGTTTATTTAAGCTGTTCTGAGCCTTTAACAGAGCAGCGTTAATAAACTTACTTCAACATGTCTACTGTCATCGGAACTTGTGTCGTTGCCTCTGCAATGTTTCTTTGTGGGTAGACATAGAGCTTTTCACGTTCATGCTGCACACGCGTGATCCCACCCTTTCTCGTTCTGCCAACTGGAAGTTAATCACCAGACGCAGCGAAACTAGAGGTGATGTCATCACATGCCGCGAGGTACCATAGACAATGATTTTTTTTTTAAATCTTTTGTTAAACTGTAACGTAGTTGTCAACCTTTAACTACAACTAGAAAATAGTTACAAGCGAATTATTTAAAGCGGAGATTTAGTAAAGTTAAATGAATGCCTTAAGGCAACACACTCCCCACCTGACCATTGTGATGTCACTATGAACATGGCATTAAACGTTAGTCTCTAGATCAATATTTAGGCAGAATTAGAACGACCTCTGCAACGGGTCTCGGTCTGGAGTACAACTTGACGATAGTTTGACATTGTTTAGGTCAATTAATATCTGAGAGAATATACATAGGACTGAAATGTTGTTGTTATCTGCAGAAGTTAAAAAAAAACAAATATTTTGTGCACGCAACAAATTAAATCCGACAAAAAAAAGCTGCAGTTTACTGTACTTGATTAGAATCACGCCAAAACTAATTGCCAATCTGTCAGCAATATCTCCATTCCACTTATCACTCATACTACAGATGTGGCTGGGTTCCGCTTTAATGTTCTGGCATTACCCCTTTTACACTTATCTCTGCAAACAGAAATACACCCATTGCAGCTGGCAATCTTCTACAAGGAGGGCACAGGACTCCAAAACTCTGGGAAGCGCAGTCCGGTGAAACTGTCAAGCAACGGATTGTAACATATCAGAGAATCTCCCTCAGCTACTATAAAAACAGGTCCTTGTGAATAGTAGCATGCATACGGCCTGTAAAAGGGAGAAGATTGGGCTTTAACTGGCATGTCCTGGAACGCGTGTCAAAACACCGAATGAGACAAGATGGTTTGGTAAAGAACTTCAGGTCACTCTCTTCCTCACCCATTAGATAGATAGTTTCATTAAGGTTAACGCCAGAAGCCCGACACACTGCAGTCTCCAGTTGGTTTGTTTCAACCTACATATTATTACAGACCCCATAACAATGACAGCACTAGAATGTGTATACGGAACAGTTTCCCACCCAATGAATAAATGCTATCTTCACTTGGGACGGCTGAAGACGATCTCTTGGCAGTGACGTGCATTGTTCCCAGGCCATTGTCTCCATGTTGCACCTCCACATCCTTCATGGGATGTGGCCACCTACAACAGTCAGGTCACTTCCATGCTGGCAAGCAGCAGTAGATTTTACTGAAAGCTGGTGCAATTGATTTTGCCCACTGACACTGATTGCATCATCAGCACAGTGCAAGGATACTACCCGTGGGTGCGTCTGATTGCCTTTTTTTCCAATCAGGTAAATATGGACAATTTCACCAATTTCCTTTAAACTGGATACAAGGTTCTCGAAGTATTATGCGGGTTCTTCATTATCATGACCAATCCAGGTTTCTATTGCTTCGTTTATGACAGCGGGGAACACCATGTTTGACATAAAGCTGTCTTATTTCTTGAAGTGAATCTCTCCAAACTTCCCAACTGCTTAGTTTGTCTTTCTGGTCGCGGAGAGTCCCAGTCGGAGTTCTCGGAGGAACGTTCTCTGAGAAGGGCTCTTCCCTGGATCGTAAACGGTGCCAGTAGACCCCGAGGATAGAAAATACTGTTGACAGTGGACAGAGCTCCACGGCGGTTGAATGATTTGTTGGTTGACGGCACGGAGAACATGAATGTGTCGTCGTGATCTCCCGAAGGTGACCCAAACTCGTTTGTCTATGTATAGTGTCTTCACCTAAATCTATGTCCTTGATCGCTGGAGCACTGTCATCGGGCGGAAAGGCCTTCATGACTGCCTGCTCTTTGTTGCTTGGTAAGCGCTAGCGTGCTCCACTGAACAGTAGTGGGACGACCCAATTGTTTGCTTCGTATCTAAAGACCTTTGTTCCATTATTTTTTTTTTAAAGATGGCGTCTTCTACAGATGGAGCAAGTCATTGTCGTGCTCTGTTTGAGCGAAGACTGCCTGTCTCAGTGTGTTCTCAGTTACTTTACTATGCTTGTGATTCCATTGTGCTTCCTTGACACACATGCCGCTTGTGCAGGGCTGAAAACATGAATGGCGGCCACTCTGTAGCACGTTCGTCTTGAGCGTGTTATCTGTCGGTTTGTGTACGTTGCCAAGGCACACCTCCCCTATCAGCACCCAGCTCAGATCCAGACGTTGGTCGAAGTGGTCGTTGTGTGGTCCATTGGCCTGCTGCCTGACTTTGTGCATCCTAAGAACGTCTCTTCCGAGTAGCAGGAGTATTTCTGCTATTGGATCCTGTTCTGGGATGTCCTTAGCAATGTGGTAGACATGGGGCTGGTGTAGCACTGCGATTGGCGTCCGAATCTCGGATCGGTTATTCAAGATCTCCTTGCACTTTAAGAGTGGAGGGAGACAGATGACAACTTTGTCATTCAGCGACTCGAGCTGGAAGCCTTCTGCCTTCCTGCCATACGTTTCTGCAATGCCAGAGCAAGTCCTAAGGTAGTATGGGAAAGGATTACTCTCTACGCCGAAGAACTCGACCAACTCTGTTCTGACTAGTGAGTGGTTGTTCTTGTCGTCCAGATTTACATAGGCTTCGATGGCCTTTTATTTGACTCCCTTAGGTTATACCTGAGTGAGGCAGATTTTTTTAGCACGAACAGCTGGACGGACCTGGACCGCAAACTTCTCTGCAGCTTGAGCTGACAATAGTTATGTTGGAGTGATCCTCTCCCTTCCCGCCGTTCTGTTGTGACAGTGAATGTGCTTTGGCATTTTGCGGTGATGGGCCTGGATGCATGGCCCCATAGTGCTTAAAGCACTTTACGGGGAACATACGCTCCTTAAAAGCCTTGTTTATTCTTCTGCGTCAAGATGTCGTCGGAAGGTCTGCGTCGCCGCAAAAAGTACGCAATACCGACGCGGAACCCTACGCCTGAGTCGGCGTTGCAGCGACGCAAACCTCAAAATTTACCCGCGCGTCGCGTCAAAGCAGACCGTCTAGGAACTGTGATTGGTCCGCTAGGTACCATCGCATTTCATGCTACGCTGCAATAGCTTCCCATTGGGCGGCAGAAGGGCAGGGAAACAAATCTGTTTGCAATGCTTGAATAAAGCTTTACAGACCTCCGAAATTACGGAGGACACATTTCGCTTTTACTAAAAAAGACGCTCGCTTCTTGTTTTCCCGATTGGACTACAATGACCATGAAGCCTTGCACGGGCAGGTATGTGCGCATGCGCGTAGTGCCCGAATTGCCCAGCGATGCCGACACACCATCGCACAAGTAGAAATGCTCACAACCCGCGATGTTGGAGATAGAGGAACAGCACTTAAAACATATTCTTTTTTCCTTGACAAAGCGAAATTCTTTCGTCAACGGGTTTGTTTCTAAACATTCAGCATTTCTGAGGGGGTGGGGTTTGTTGTGCAATGGACAATTCTTGCTAGGGTGATCATTGGTTGTGGAGACTTCGATTTTGTGTACTGATACGGGTTTATTGACGTTAAAATTGTTCAAAATGATTTGACTGGCTTCAATTGAGTTGTGGAGCTACCTTGATACATGAAGCTAGGGGCGTTTCGCTACTTCTCCTCTTTGCACACAAACCTAATAAATACACAAAGGGAAAGAATGGATGACCGTTCTCTTCCTTGTACCCTGAGCCAATAGACACCCAGATTTCCAGCAGCCAAAATAGAAGTTTGTCCACAATTGCTCCAATTCCGCGTGAAGTATCCAGATACCACAGACCAATTAAATAGCCGTCTTCTTTGGGACCTTCAAACTCCATGAGTAAATCTCCGATTTTTCGTAATTCAGTGTGGTCATTGTCTGACACCCCAGAAAAAAAAAATGTCCAGCCGTTGAAATAGCGACTTCTCAATAATATGAGGGGCCGCTTAGCAGTCCCGAAGTCTCTCCCATGCTTTCTGTAAAGATAGATTGTGGTTGTTGACCTACATGAGCGTATGCGTTTCACCTGTTCATTTGATTTCTTTCCCAGCCATTTAGTCATAAGGTCCAACTCATGGATTGCTGTCAGCTGGATTCCGCCGGCTGCTCTGGTGAATGATGAGTACCATGCAATGTAATTTTCAGGCTTATTGTCAGGCTGGTACAGCCTGAATTGGCGAGGTCTCATTGCGCTAAATACTGTGTCAAGGGTTCTGCTGCTGGTGGCGTGCTAGGTGGGGGAATATGCTGGGGCATATGAGTGAGCATGTACGTTCATGATGGGATTTGATGCTCTGACCTCAGCCTTTGTCTCAGCTCTCGCCGGATCTGTTAAGTTTGGTGTCGGAAAGTATCTATAGTCAGCCCTCTCATATCTAATTTTGTTGCAAGTTTGCAGTTGTGAGTTGTCTTCCCCAGGTGGACGCGATGCAACGAAGTTACTCCGTGATTTCACATGAGATATAACAGCAACAGGCAGGTATGGAGAACGAGAATGAACCTGCAGGTCAATTTGAAATTAAACATATTCTCTGGTGCGTTCCCATTTGGCTCTTTCTGATATCGATGTTAGTGTTTCATCCAGAAAGTGCATTTCTTCAGCATTTTCCGACACTTGTGCTTCCACTGCGGCTGCATCAGCATCTCGTTGTAGCATCAGCACTTCTAACTCTATATCTATCCGTGCTTTTCCAACTAGTTTTCCGCTTCTTTGGCAGCATTTTCCATCTGGTTTTGTGCGTATCTTGTGATACTTTTCGCTTCTCTGGCAGCCGTTTTCCATTTTCAGTTTAGCCTCTTGGTTAGCGTACGACGCTAGCACTTCACGGCTTCTGCTTTAGGTGTTACAAGGGCAGCCACACTTGCCGACGTCCTACTGCACTTGGCGCTGGATGCAAACGACTTGGTGCTTTGTCACGAAGCCATCGTACCATTTGTCGAAACAGCTAATGATTCATTCTTTTCACTTTAATGTTCTTGCGCAGTGAGTTGAAACGCTGACTAAACACCAAGTTAAACCGGAGCCAATGAAGGCAGAGTCGTCGTCAGGTTAACCATTTACTGTTCACTGTTCCACATTAACATCGTATGGTGAATACTGCTAACAAAATGATACAAACATATTCAGTGCCTGCTTCATTTTTCAGAGCACGTTTGCATCGTAAATATTGTAAAAATAAAACTGTATCAAACTTTATTAAAAATGAGTCTCATCAAAGGTACAACTTTTAGCCAGAATCTGCTTAAGCATTTATGCAGTGTATTGACCTTCAACGGTTTTAGGTAGACTGCACCACACCGTTTCTAGCAATGCTCACAATGGCACAAGTAATAACCCTCATCAACCATCGTTTCCTTTAACAGAATCCGCATTAATATCTTTTTACTTCAACATGTCTACTGTCATATGAACTTACGGATTTGTTTCTATGATGTTTCTTTGTGGGTAGACATGGAGCTCTTCACGTTCATGCTGCACGCGTGGGACCCCACCTTTTGTCCTTCTCCGAATTGGAAGCAACACGAAGGATGCGGCGAAACCTACTGAGACGTCATCATATGCCGCGATATACCATAGACAATGCATTTTACCTTTTGTTAAACTGTAACGTCGTTACCAAACTTTAACTTTAACTCGAAAATGCTTACAAACAAATTATTCCCTCTCACAATATTTCCTTGCCTATTCTCCATCTTCCTCTGGTGCTCCCCTCCCTCTTTCTTTCTTACTTCCAAGGCCTTGCTTCCCATGATACTCCCTCTTCTCCAGCCTTGTAGACCTTTGCCAATCAACTTCCCAGCCGTTGATTCATATCCACGTTTTACCCGTCTTCTCCTATCATTTCGGGTCTCTCCTCCCCCTCCCACTTTCAAAGCACCTGCTGTGACTTTTTCACAAATAAATGTGGAGAAACCCTCACTGTAGGCAAACACTACGAAACATGTTGTTCTATCAATCCTGCCTGTAATTACTTTCTTTCTACGTGCAGTCATATCGCAAATGATGCGTGATGGAATGAACGCAACATGGACATTACATGGCGATCGCATACGGTAGCAGAGATTGGCACAGATGGGGAGAGCGGCCTTGAGAAAGGTATAACATAAAAAAAAAAACTAGTGCTTATATGGGAATAAGTTTACCCTCATTACCGATCATAAAACAAACTAGAGTCCATAATCATGATAATGTATTGACCAATTTACCCTTGTAAATGGAAATACCTAAAATAATTGCAAAGTATTCAGTGCTCTTGAAGCATTCTCCGTAACACGAAATCAATGTCTGCCTATTACGGCAGAGAAAATACAAAGAGAAAATGGAAAATACTCCATTCTGTCTCATGGCTACATGGCCACATAAAAAGCTGGAATCTGCAGGAAAGATCCCGGTCCCCGCAGGTAAGTTTCTTTATGATTACTAAACAGCATGAAGTGACTTCAAAACAACCGAGGTAAAGCCATATAGGAACGCTCAGACTTGTCTGGAAGAGCCGTGACCCTCTATAGAACCGAGATTCACTATTCGAATCTGTTCCATGCTCTTAGCAGTAGAGGTATGGTAGAGTGCTTCGACTTTTTAACCTGGGCTATATCCCTTTACACAAGAGCAAACCAAATGGTACCTGTAGAAGGGTCACCTCGCTGCAACTTTTTCAGGGCTGAGTGCAAGCAACTATTTCAAATTCAGGGTGTTCTAGTTGCAGAAAGCTTGTGGAATGCCGTAACAAGAAGCTCACAAATGATGCACAACTCTATCCTACTCCAGCCTTGTTATTCCCGGCCCTTCATGGGAACGTCAGTACAACGGCTCCGTATCAAAGTCCCGGCTTCCTAGCCGGTAGTTCAGACTGATATTTCTGGCAAATAACGTCGCCAATAAACTATGAACTGTGACATCGAATTCCTCCTAGACCAGGATATAAATAACTGGTTTGTTGTCGATTCTGGTCTCGAAATTTTCACCAATTTGATAATCACCCAACATATCCGCTAGAAGCAATTTCAATGACAGAAACACCAATTTCTCTGTAGAGCAGTTTCGTTCAGAGGGTGCAAGGAGCAGGCGACGAAAGCGACTGTTTTCAAACCTACGCCCACTCCTGGAAAAATTGTGTGGGAATCTACCTAGAACCGTCGATGGACAATACATTGCATAAATACTGAAGTGATTCGGCCTATATGTTGTACCTATAATGAGACTCCTTTGTAATACAGTTTGTTATAGTTTTACTTTTACAAGTATTTACGATGCAAATGTGGTTTCAAGAATGAAACCGACACTGTATATGTTTCTATTATTTTATCAACAGTTTTCACCATGCGATGTTAAAGTGGAAGAGTGAAGAGTGAATGATTAGCCTTACGACTACTCTATCTGCATTGGCTTGGGTTTAACTTGGTGTTTAATCACAGTTTCAACACACTGCACGAGAACACCTAGGCATTTGTCAAAAATCCTCATGTACGCTGAGTTGGAATTTATGATGTGCAGAGAAAATTGACTACTTGAAATCGTAATACGGAAGGTATATACTGTTAGTAACTGGATGGCATCTCTATGCAGATGTCTGATGAGCATTACCCCGTCGGTATATGTTCTATCGTAAACTGCTGCTTACGATTTTAATAATAGCCTTACTGGGGAATTGGGAAAGAGCGTAAAAAACTTTACAGATTACATAGATTAAGAAGGTACGTTGGAAAGAATGTACTATCCAAAGATCTACTTAGACTCTAGCCGTAGGGTATGGAGGGATTTTCAGGGAATGCGCAGCTGCGAGTAATTTTTCATGTTATGTCCATATGAGATGCAAAATACGAGGTTCTTTCGCAAAATATCAACTGCTAAGGATCAGAGAAACCTTGGGCTTCACATTTATAGACTCCTTAAGGCTGCATAGCAAGTTGATTAAATGCATAGAATCCCATAGTGTCTTGGCTCTCATTAGTCGGGAAACTGATCAATATAAGGTAATATTGCAGCCGTGTAAAATTGTATTTAAACCATACTTTGTGTTGTAAGAATGCGTCCATTTTTTGTCGCATCTCCATACGAAGGATATGGGAGCTTTAGTGCGGATGTAGAGGTGTTTTAACAGTCTGATATTCGGAATAGAATACATCTCGTATAAGAAAACGCTGGGCGAGCTCGGCATCTTTTCCTTGGAGACAATAGGGGTCACAGGTGTTTTAATTGAAGGGTTCAATATGATAGTAAGCACAGAGAGAGTGGACAACCAAAGTGATTTATACCAGGTCGGATGTGACAAATATGAAAAGGCATAACTGTAAAGCGTTTCAAGACAGCTAATGGTGAATGGCTTATTCAGATTTTTTCCTGGCATTGCTTGTTAGGTTCCTAGACTGGGTGGCCAGGGGTCGTCGTGCGGTAAGATAAAATTAGGAATATTCAGGGTCTCTCAGATTGCCTCGTGCCTCTAATAATTTGAAATGAATTTGGATGGATGGCTTAGTCTGTTTTTTTTTTTTTGTGCGATTAAGAGCTAAATGCATATCGTAACCCCATGAAACTTAACACTCTTACGTATAAATTCTAACACCGAATTCATTTACATATTGATCAAAACAGACTGAGTTGATTTTTGTCAACATATAAAGTCATGACAGTACTAACCAGACTCGATATTGAGAATGTGATTTTTGCGGCATTCTTTTCAGAATTCTGAAACACCTGAACTGAGAAATGGCGCAATATCATCACCAATATGACAGATTGTGAAGTCATTGTGAGCAGCAGCACTAAGACTCTTTATTCTCTAACGAAATAGAGAGCATTTCGAAGAGAGTATCTCAGAAGCTGAAGCGAAAACCATATCAGACTAAATCATTTGAATATATGTGACGTCTACAAAGAACGTGGAACTGGTTTCGGAAGCAAAAGGCGCTGCATTGACGAGCGAGTATAGAACAATGATACCAGACTTGATTGGAAAAACAAAGTGCATCGTCCCTGATTAGAAGATACCAGCAGACTACTTAGAGGTGCAGCCGACGAGAAGGTGGACAGCAAATTGTATGGTGAGCAGATTACACCGCCGTCTGTTTGTTATGAGTTTCCTAGTTCTGGGAAGATATTATTGAGAATTTACAACTATAGCATATTTAAATAATTAATTCATAGGTCCGATCTAAAAGCACAGATATTTGACTTTCTCAGAGACGGCACTCGTTCTTGATTTCAAATATCTGTATTATTGAAACAGATTCGGTCTCAAGGAAACACTTGGAACTCGGTGCAAACAGCGTCCGATGCAATATGCCAGCCAACACTGCTCCAATAAAATTCATTTATTCAGTCACAGTTTTTTTTTTTAAAGCAGTGCCAATACATCCAATGCACGACTGTGTATTCGTACCATATTCACATCCATATTTATACCAACAATATACAAACGGAATATATTTTATACGACAATCCTTTACATCGATTCACTGATTTCGGGGTACAAATGATAAAGGACAGAGGGCTTCCATTTATCAGTTAGGCAATAAACATGGAAGAGTTTGTGAGATGCTGGAAAAAAAAATGAGGTCCCCCAGCAAAAGCAGACAGATAAAAATGAGTGTATAAACCCCATTGGAATATAACGAAAGAAATTTTTATACGCAGGCAGACACAACTGGAAGTTGCGCTTAATTAATAAATTATTTCCTGCACAGATACCCGATGAAGAGGGAAAATAAGGGTGCAATGCTTGGGAACTTAGAATTCAAATTCAGTTCCCCGTTTGTTGATCCTAAAATCGTGAGGTACGAATCAAAAAAAAAAAAACAGTCTTTGATAAAAAAATAAAGGAACGTGATCTGCTCTGCTTTGAAAATAATGACAGCGCGTAGGAAGGCCGATCACCCTACAAGTGAGAAACAGGAAGTATAACAGTATTTTGAAAGCTAAGCGCTTGCAGCTATAATATTGTTGTTAATAGCATTAAATTGAATTTCAAAGTCTTTACAGATTGAACGGCAAACGCCAACACACATTCTGGGAAAAAAAAAAAAAAAAAAACAGCGATTGGTCAAATTTACTGAAGAGTAGGTCTGCAATGGATTTCCTGAAAATTGCTGTCAACTTAATTTGTTCTCATTCTCACATTGTTGAAGGCGCCATCTCAAGAGCACTCGCTCGAACAGCTGCAGTGAGAGTTTTTGTACAGGTCTACTCCTTGTCTGTTACACTGTGGCCATCATTGCGCAGAGATACGAGGCAGAGTCAGAGACAAGGACATCAGCGATTGTTAAATGTAACGTCTTATTTGTTCTCTGATAAACAGCGGAAAACCGCTTTGAAGCTTGTGCAGACCGGTCTACGGAGCCGCTGCTGTAAATCCTCAGTATATTTCTCGGCGCTCCTCCGGGAGATTGGATGTACCAGAAAGCAGTATTACCATCATAAGACCCAGGGTACGTGCAGGACAGTGTTAAAATTCGTCCTTCTTCAAACGTTGACTCACGCGGATACTGCGACATTTCTTCAACGCCAAAGGCTCCTGTAACACATCAGAAAGAAAATTATAAATTATAAAGACAATTATCAAGGCCAAAACCAGGATTGAAACAAAGACTCACCTGGAAAAGCCAGGATACTTATCAGTAATGGCCAAATACACAACATGGCTATAGATTTAGTTGCAGAATGTAAAGTAAAATCAAAATGCATCATGATTCTGCTTCCAAAGCCGAGATTATATTAGACCATCAGAAGCATTTTATATTGTTCTGGGGATAAAGAGGCGTCTCCGTTGTGTATTATTGGCTAATATGTCGGAGCCGAAATGAGCGTGCCCATGCCATTACGTGCTGACGTATTCTCTCCCTCTCTCCCTCTCTCTCTCTCTCTCTCGCACACAGACACACACCCACAGACTCTCTCTCTCTCTCTCTCCCACACACACACACACACACACACACACACACAGAGACACACAGACACAGACACACAGAGACACACGCTCTCTCTCTTTTTTCTCTCTAACTGTTCATCTCTCCATATTGACGTATTTCTGCCTCAGTCCTCCACCGTTGTTTGATTTCAGTAACTGTGATTTGTTTTGGACTTTATTATTATTCCCATGAAAACACCCAAATTCTGACGCAACAGCGTATTAGACAGCCTGTATTAAGA
Organism: Mobula birostris; assembly: GCF_030028105.1. Classification (NCBI taxonomy): domain Eukaryota; kingdom Metazoa; phylum Chordata; class Chondrichthyes; order Myliobatiformes; family Myliobatidae; genus Mobula; species Mobula birostris. The sequence continues at coordinate 25,787,812 of NC_092379.1, read as the reverse complement.
AAAAATAAATATTCGAATTTTCGCACCGAAACTTATCATCCTGACAGAAAGATAAGGATCAAATGCTAGTAATGTGGGGATCAGCAGGAGCTGGCCAGTGATAATAGAATTCAAGGGAGACGGGAAGGCAGCAGTGCTCAGGAATCTAAACTTACAAAAATACTGACAGCATGCAGGTCGGGACGGAGAGGCAGTAAAATAAGAAATCTAATATGAAAATACAGATCTCATGCAATATAAGGAATGACATGCGAAAAGAGAGAACAGCTGTTGAGAATATTGATCAAGCTGTAGAGTGGCGACTTCAACATGGAGAAGTAAAGACCCCGTAACAGAAAGGAAAAAAAAAAAATGGAGTGGAGGATACCAGAGTGGTGTGCTTACCAGAAGCGGGGAGAAAAATAATTTTTAATACCGTGAGCTTCGAGTTTTCTGATTGGAATATTGTTTGTTCTTCCCAAAATATGCAACTAGGTTGCACCTGGAAGTGAACGAGACCGCGGATGGAAACACAGTTGTGTGGGTTGCAAATGCAGTTGAAGCGGTTCACTACCAGAAGACATCGGTTGCCGCAGGTGGTGCGAAGGGCTTGAGGAAGCGAAGGCCAATCTAGGTCATGTTTCAGTGACGCAGATTGCGCTGCATAAGACTGCGGAATTTTTTTTTACTATAAATGATACCGATGAAATTTCACGTGAAACTTTGCCTCATCCTGATAGACTGGCTGTAGTCCTGAATGTTGGTGATGGATGATAATTAATGTCCGGTGTAAAATGTAGCCCTGCGGCAGTTATTAATGGCTAGAGGTTGATGGGGGAAGAAAAAAAAACAAATATGCCGGCAAGAGAGCTTCAGGCGCGCGATTATTTTAGAAATTTGAGAGACCAATGGATGGGACGACTAGCTGGTGCTTTTGTGCATTCGCTCTACCGTCCTCTAGTGCTGAATACTTGCTTCCCGAAATCTTTCAGGTTATTATCTATTTTACCACTCTATCAAATAAAATATTCTTCAACATTTGGCCGTAAATCCATATTACATCAAAACGGCTGATATTGTACCTTATTTCCCACCACCACCACCCTGTCCGCCACTCACCGAGATTTACCCAATAAAATGCTCCTCCTTCAATCCAGTCCGTATTAGTCTGCGTTCTTTCCCCTTGCATTACTGTGCTAATGAAGGGTCTCGGGACCCTTTCTCTCCAAAGATGTTCGTTATCCCATTGAGTTTCTCCAGCATTTTCACCGTTGAGATAACCTCCAAAATTGAGTTTCGTATGTTACTTGCTCATTTAATATGTCATTTTCTCGTTTCTGTTTTCATCTGAATCGGACAACAATTGTTCTATCAGCGTGAAAGCATACGTTGATTGAAGCGAATGGAAAGTCCGGAATTTTAAATCAGGAGACAGGGAGCCATAAATACTCACTTATCTGCAGCTGCTTACCTGGTTTAGTCTGAATTATGTATTTACTTTTCAAATGCAAGTTACTCAAATGTTACGTTGCAGTTTAGCAGCTTGAAACCTGTCAATTCTGATTCAACTGAACAGAGGAAAGTTGGCCATAAAGGCACATGTATGTAATGAATGCATTCTTATTAATAAAATTGCGTTCGTCGACAAAATGGAGTGAGTTACCCGGTTTATCAGGGATTAAAAAAACCTGTAAAATGGAGTGCCATTGCAACAAGAATTCAAAACATAAGCATTGTCATAACAATATTATTTGACTCTTTTCAATATCTAATGTCCATAAACTGCTTGCCGCAAACAATAGTAAAAACAGAATTTCTTGACTTCTGACAATAAAAAAATAAATAGAACACTGAGTCAAAAATGAATGGAAATTAAGCTTTTAAACAATGATACATAATCGACACCTCGCTGCAATGGGGCTGCAGTTAATTATGTAATATTATTTCCTACGAGACACAGATATACTGCTGACAATAGCAAAAATACTGAGCAAATATCGTTGCATAAATGTCAGGATATCTGTGCATGCGCAGTGGGGTTTGCAGCGGAAAATAAATGCCAGTGCATTAATTGGACAAATTAAGTTACAAAGGAGAGCAAATTGAACTGGTCGAACAACGTACAAAGCCCTTGTTGGGAATCATATGCGAAGTGCTTTCCGAGGAAAGCACTGAAGAAAGTGGGCAGAAACTCTGCTTCTTTACAAAACTGAAATAAAAGCTTTGTTATCTGGTTGACTACGAATACCTCGTCCGCGCATCTACACATTAAACTCCCTCTTTTTGAGCTTTTATGAAGGCAACTCTGTTAACTAATACATTCTAAACTCTCACAAAATACCACAACTGTTATTGTCCCAGCTGTGGCATTCGTCAGTGTTTTTAAAGTTGAATTCTGCCACGTTTGTAGCTTCAAAATACTAACCTAATTTATGGGAAACATCAGAAGACAGAAATGTGATTTTAACTTCCCTTTTATTTTATTTCAACCGAGCAAGGCACGGGCCACTTGGCGTGATGATGTATGGCATTTATGCACATTTACAGCTAATTTCAATGCGTTGTGTAAACAGCTAAGTATGCAAAATTAAACAATGTCTTCGCAATAATACACAAAATTACTGCAATGTTTTAAATAGCAAAACACATCCTTCCTGAGGTATAGACACCAAATCTACAGTTTAAGTAATTCTAATCCCGGCGGAGAAGCAGAACACTTTCTTGTTGTTATATTGTCCACCGGAAAACATTTGAGTCATTCCGATAATCACGGTAAATAGAAGATCTTAAGATGCATAAACTACACAAAATAACAGTGAAATTCCTACAACATCTAATGAAGCATTCACGTAAGATCTATTAACAATCAAGTAAAGTAAATCCTTCGTTATCAAAATAAACCAGGTCAGATTTCATAGTGAATATCTAAGCAAAAAAAGGATTTAAGTCACTTTAAAACCGTTCTCACATGCACTGAATCGGACGAAAATAGAGTAGCTTATGAGGATCACGAAAATGAATTATACGTTCACACATATTCTATACATGCACGACCCGCAATTATACGCTCCTTCCTCAGTAAAGCTTAGGCAATTGCTTCAAGTAATAGAACTACTATTAAAAGATATGAACATACCCTTCCGACTAAGCAAATGTAGAACATTAACCATAAAATATGGAATAGAGTTAGTGGAATATAAAACAGAGCAGCGAAATAAAATGCAAACGACAGATAAATATGAAAGTTATTAAGTATTTGAAATATATTGTAGTGCGATTGAGAGAAAAATCAAACAAAATTTACTTCAACGTAAAAGAAAGCCTATAACCTAGGGGATAAATTATTTCAATAGACCCATGATAGTTAAAACCGATCTGGAAATCTTACAGAGAAAAATAAGAATAGAAATAATAATATATATATAAAAAAAGAATCCCTGGGCAAGAGAATGCCTTTAGATACCTATGACAGAAAACATAGAAGAATATCATCCATTTAAAAATAGACAACTCTGAGAAAAAAAAACAAATCTGAAGAAATATTTCCCTCAACACAATTGCGATTCAATAGTACATTCGAGCATCCGCAATTCTGATAAGACATAGAAACACCTAAAGTTAAATGTCAGCACCACCCAGAAAAAAAATATAATACATAATCAATACAGAAATAAATGATATCCAATGTCAGTGAGCAACTCCATGGAACATACCCCTACTTTCAGAGCGGCAAGGGCAGTGTAGTGATATGTAATAGTTTAGCATTTCCAACAAACTTGATATAAAATTACAGAATTTCTTATATGTTTTTGTTACATCATTTCATACAGTTGCGCCTTTCTTCCTGCTCGGTAAATTTATTCTGGTTATTGTAGTGAGAGGAAGAGAATTTTAAGAATGCATGACATTATAATTGCAGACAAAACGCAAAGGATGATGTTTAGATGGGTTATTTGTGAGTCCATCTTTAGGCTAGAGGTATATTTTATACTCTGCAAAATTGGAGACTTTTTTCAGGAATTGATACGAGTTGATAGGTAAGGATGAAGAGAACTGAATCGTTTATACGAATAATTATAAATATTGTCCAATATTAGCCAGTACTTTTCTTGCTTGTTTTGCTATGTTTCTTTCTTCTTCTATTACAGTTTTCTCATTTCATTCACCAGATTGGGGTTTCTGTTAATAGGAGACATTGTACTTCACTATCGTTAATGCTGAGCAGTATATTGTGTGTGTGTTTTTTTTTTCTTCAAATATTTTACTTTTTAAACATTGTTGTAATGTACAGCGTTGTTTGAAATAATATCTATTGCAAATTACGATGCTGTTTTGTTTTATTGTGTAAGGTCTATGGTTGGTCCAGTGTCTATATATTATCTTAGGATGACGTCACAAATGAGAAAAAAATTGTCGTAAACGGAATTCTATCATTAGCATTCTACAGAGGAATTAGTGTAAGGCTGTGGAGCAATTGTTGAAATAATTCTATTTAACTTAAAGCTTCTGAGTGTGGCATGTCAATATTTACTTGTATAGAATTATTGTGCTTTTTAGGTCGATTTCTTTCCTTCTCTGTACAACTTCGTGTATTATTTGGGTTATGTCGACAGGAAATAAATTATTTTATTTTATTTTAACTACGTTAAACTGTTGCTCGTTGTGTATTTACTTACAGGAAATGGTATTATTGTAGAAAGTTTTGATGAAGTTTTTTTCCATGAATGCGTTCCCCATAGCTTTACATTCCGTTTGGCCATTCAAGCATTGCTAATGTGTTTCCTTCTATTATGTCTTTCTTCTCGTAACTGCTTCAGGGGTATGATTTAAAATCGACTTCCCCAGAAAAAATACCTATCGTGGTCGATGCCTGCGCTGTTGGTGAGTTACGTTGAACGTTGGTTGCATAGTTTTCCTTGGTTTCATGATACCCGGTGCCTGTCCTCCTAGTCAGTTGTGAACCACAAGTGGTTTGTTTTCTGTACTGCCCAGCGCCAGCTATGGGTATGCGCTGCCGAACATCTGTCAGCTCTATAGTACACTATTCCGCTCACAGCTCTCCATTTTTAAAGAGTTATGGCATTTTTTTATACCTACAGGCAGGTTTTAGTTTCATTCTACCCTAACCTTTAGAGCAGAGGCTGATTACAGCGCCGCGCAAATTGGTTATAGACCTGTCTAGATTTGTTTACGTTGCGGTCAGCGGAGGGTAATTCATTTCCTAGTTATCCTATATATCTGAAGAGCGCTCTGCAATCCGTCATCCTTGTACGAGTGCAATGGACATACAGAACTCCTCTCGGGAAAATAAATAAATAAATAATCCATGCTGTAAATGCCCTCCTTGCGAAGTTCAATGGCGTAAATTCTTATAAAATGCAATGGAAATGAATCCACGTGCCAGTTGTAAAAATCCCAGGCTTGCTTAACCAATGCACTTCGGAATACAATCTTTAAATAAAATAAAATGGGACTCAAAGTCAAGGCGTTAGAAACGCTAATAGTAAATCAATTTAACAGCCAATTTATATATGTGTCGCTCTTGTTTCATTCATATTTGAACTCAAGTGTGGCTGAGAGAATGAAAGTTGATTGTCCGGCATCTTGCAAATTCCCTGCCTTATTTTAATTCCTGTAATATTGATTTACAGGTCGAATGCTTATCGACTGCATACACAGGTAAATTTCATCATATTGCATAAGTGCGATTAAAACAGAGAAGTTTCTATTAATCCTCGAAATTGTGCCTCAAAATGAATGCAGCATGTTTTCGTTTTCGCACAACCAGGATTGCAGTAATTTGAATGAACGCTGGATTCACGGAGGGAACTAATTTGTGATGTCTTACACGATTAGATGATATTTTGGGAGGTGCTTGTTCTAATAGAGTAGGTCTCACTTGTGATATCTTGCACTCAAACTGTTAAGAGTCTTGCCAAAATCGGGCACGATGTGATTTTTTTGGAAATTAGGAGTTACACTGAAACTCCAAGCCATAGAAATACGTGCAGCACTGACCATATATTCGTCAGACCAGACTGCAGCTCAGAATTTCTCACACCTGATTTCTATAACAACATATCTAAGGGAGGAATCTACGTCCTCAGTAGTAATCATAATCAAGTTTGATATCATTGACATGTGTCGTGAAATTTGTTAACCTACCGCAGCAGTAAAATGGCATCCGTGTTCAATAAATATGCAGAAAAAAAATAGTGAAAAATATATATACGTCTTTTAAATAGTTAAAATAAGTGGTGGAAAAAAACGTCGTGATTTCAATGTAATTTATAAATCGGATGGTGTAGGGAAGAAGCTGATCATGAATCGCTAAGACTGTGTCTTTTTATCGACAGTAACAATGCAAGGAGGGCATGTTCTGAGTGGTCTGAATTCTTCATAATGCCCGGCCGTCTTTGGAACGCACCGCGTCTTGGATACTACGAGGACTGGTACATATGATGGAGTAGATTAATTTGACAAGTTTCTAAATATTACTTCGCTCTTGTGCAGTGACCCTGTGCCCCATACCAGACACAGATACAACGTAAAGAATGTTCCTGTCATGGTCCGGTCCGTGAATTCCACATTCCGATTCACGGTTCGGTCCGTGGACTCCGGTTTCCAGGTCTTCAGGCTGTCCCTTGAATCATTTGGACTTAGTAATAGGCACCTAATGCTCGTCTTGGGGCTGGGAATATAACTGGCCCCGGGTTCAAATGTGGTTTCTGGTTCGTCTTGTCAGTATCCCCTCCTCGCCTCCATGGGGTAAGTCAGGTCGTATTTCCCGTTACCCTACGGTTGGATCTGTCCTTTCCTATCCTTGCCTCCGTTGGGTAAGCCAGACTGTTTCTGCCGTTACCCTGAGGCCGGACTGTTCCCTTCCCTTCCCCGTCCATCTGAAGCCTTGCCTGCAATCTGTGTCTATAGGCTTGCCTGCAACTTTGGCAAGTTCTACCACCGGAATGTGACCGCAATCCTGCTGTGTCGAGACAAGGAACTGTCTATCTTTGAGTTGGAACTGTCCGTTTCCAGGCCTTCGCTAGGTAGGTCCAGCCGTTTCCGGCTAACTAGTGTTGAGAACCGTCTCGTCGTATTCAGCGTTCTGTGTAGAGCCCCAGCCCCTAGTCCTGTTCCCAATGAGGGGCCCTGGCTCTGTGTTCTGTGTACAAGTCCCGGCCCTAAGTCCTGTTCCCAAGGAAAGGTCTCAGCTCTGTGTTCCATGCCCCTATATTCCTGTCTCTCAAGTCCAAGGCTCCGTGTTCTCGTATTCTACAACCAGCTTCTGTGTCCCTACCCTCTGCAAGTCCAAGGCACTGTGTCCTGCGTTCCTATCGTCCCAAGTCCAAGGTTCCGAGGTTCCTGTCATCCCAAGTCCAAAGTCTGGCTGTTCCTGAGTACCAAGTCAAGACTTCGTGTTGTCGCCCTGTCCATGAGCCTTGTCCTGTCCATGTACTTGGTCCTGTACTGGACTTCCCTCGTCTTGCCCAGGAGTCTCTCGTTCTGTCCTTTAGCCTCGCTTAGTCCTGTCTCCCATGATCACGTGATGTCTTCATGTAGTATCGGAGTCCGAGCCCGAGCTGAGACCCAGGTTCTTGGTCCTTGTCCATTGTTTGGCTCGGAGTCCGAACTGAAGCCTCGTCATGTCCTCACCTTGAAGACCCAGGCCTCGTCATGTCCTGTCCTCGAAGAGGCCAAGCCTCGTTATCTCCTCGCTCGAGGAACCCAAGCCATGTCCAGTCCTGTAGCCACGTCATGTCCTCGCCTCTAGTTCCGGAGTCCGAGCCCTAGTCAAGTCCCAGAGTCTGGGTCTTTGTGAAGTCTCTGGCTCTGAGTCCAAGCCCATGCTCCTAGTTCCCAGTCCCATGTCCTGTTCCCGCTTGCCTAGCCAATACCTTAGGCCATGGCTGTATTTTTTTGTCCGAGCTCCTAGTATGCATCCGTTCACGTCCCTAACTCTACTCTCCAGTCGTGTCCTGTTCCTAGTTCTTCAGTGTCTGTGTCTTGTATTTGGGTCAGCTCCCAACGCCCACCATATGACAATTCTGCGGGATTTTCTTTGTGGATGGTTCCAAGTTCATCATTTCATAAAACCAAACTCCTCCTATTCCTAATGAAATATAACTGCTGCTATGTTTTTTTTTTTCTATAGTTGCGTCCAGGATAGGTCATCACAGCTACTGACGTCCAGGATCTTGAAATTGTTTACTCTCTCCACTTCTAATCCTTCTGTGAGGATTAGATTTTGTTACCTCTTCTCACTCTTTCTGAAATCCGCAATTAACTCCTTGGACCTGATGATTTTGATTGCAAGATTGTTGTTGAGACTACTTTCCATTAACTGGCACATGCCATCCCCTTTCGTCGGTATCTGAAATTCTACCAACAATGATTCTCCCATTAGCAGTTTTTTAGAGGACATTTGAACGGTTGCGGCCACGCAGTCAGGAGCATAGAGAGTGTAGATTAGTGAGCTGAGCACACATCTCTGTGATGCACCAGTGTTAATTGACAGCGAGGTCGAGATTTTATTTCCAATTAGCATCGATCGTAGTTTTTGGTTAGGAATTCTTATGTCCAATTGCAGAGGGAGGAGCGGAAGACTAAGTTCTGTAGCTTTTTCAAGAGTAATGTAGGATTTATGGTGACTCCAGGTTCTCCCCGACACCGGTGTGATTTGAACCATGGTCAAATTCTCAAAGCATGTCGTCAACGTAGATGTCAGTTCTCAGTGCTATAGTCATTAGAGCACACTGATCTTCTTAGGAACTGGTATGATAACCATTTTGAAACAGGTGGGCACTTCCGGCCGTAGCAGTGAGAGTTTCAAAATGTCCGTTAATGACCCTGTTAGTTGATTGACACGTGATTTCTGAGCTTTAACAGGTACTGCTTAGGGCCCTGCTGCCTCGCAAGGATTCACGCTCTTGAAATTCAGTCTGACGTCGGCTTCTGAAACAGAGATTAATGGAACATTGGATGCTGCAAGGATCCTCATGGTATTGATTTTTTTCTCCCTTTCAAAGCCAGCATAAAAAAAGTTTAGGTGGTCTGATAGTGAAGCATCACTACCGTTCATGATCTGGCGTATTGCTTTGTCGGAGGAGATGGACAGCAAACCATGCCGGAGTTGAGATGCATCTGATTTTGCCTCAACATCTCCCAGAATTGTTTCTGAACTCTTGAAATGGCCCTCTTCAATTCATTGCTTATTTTCTAATACAGATTTTTCTGTGCACAGTACGGTCCACCGACTGAAAGAAAAACCTAAAATCTCCCCTAAGCCCGACTGGTCCATATCTTTTCCATGCCCATCAGTGGTGTTGTAGCCTTCAGTGTCTACCAATGAACAGGAAGTGGAAATGCAACACAATTATCTGACTTACCAAAGTGAGGGTGTGGAAGAGAAATTATGCACGCTTGTTCTTAATGTACTGTAACAGTCGTTCAATGTGCTTTTCCCCCTGGTACGACAGATGACGTATATGACAATTATTTAATGCTTGCCAAGTTGACTACGTTAAAATCCGACAAAATGTTGCGGAAGGCATTATGATGTGCTGTTTAATGCGTGGTAATACATCCCATAGATTGAGTTGAACCTGTTTCATATTGACCTGAGATGGAATATGCAGTTGCTACATCCCATTCCAGACGGATATTCGGCCATGCAGTATGCTTGCCAGGACATATTTGTAGACGTTTTCGAATGTTTAGTTGACAAACGAAACTTCCTCCGATTACTCAAGAACTATAGATGCTTTCTTGACTTCGGTGTAGCTACATGAATATAGTGCATTCAGGTTAGGTCCTCAGTGATATTCACACCCATGTACTTGTCATTGCTCACTCTCTCCATTTCTGATCTCTCTATGGAGATTAGTTTTATGTTCCCTCATCTTACCCTCTCTGAAGTACACAATTAGCTATTTGTCTTAGTGATCTTGAGTGCAATTTTGCTTCTGCGACTCCACTCAGGTCATAGGTATATCTCCCTCATGTACGTTCTTTCGTCTGTATCTGACATGCCAATAATTATTGTATCATCAGCAACTTTATGTATGGTATATGGGCTCTGAGTAGCCACATAGTCATAGGTGTAGGGGGAGTATATCTCTGAGCAGACTACACTTCCCGGTGGTGTGCCAGCGTTGATTGTCAGCATGTGGATATGTTATCTCTAAACGGATTAGATTGTACTCTTCAGTACGAAAATCGAGGATGCAATTTCAGAAAGAGTCATAGAGGACTATGCTCTGTATCTTTGTTTAATCAGCACTGTAGCAATAATCGTGCTAAATGCTGAGCTATAGTCAGTAAGCAGCTACTGTCACAGGCATTTAGCTTGTGCAAGTGATGACAGGTTGCGTAGAGGCTCAATGAGATCGTGTCTGCTATTGACTTCGTGTCACAAGTGGTAAATTGATGTGACTCCATGTTCCAACCGATACATGTGTTGAAAGGTCATGACCAACCTTTCAAAACATCTCAAGGCGTTCTACAAGGCGATAGTCGTTCAGGAAGCTCTTGCTGCACTTCTGGAGCACTCGTAGAATTGTTGCTCTTTTGAAGCGCGTGGGCAATACTGCCAGAACAGTGAACGATTCAAAACGTTTTGAAATACTTCCGGCAGTTGTCTATCGGAGATTATCAGTGTCTTACTAGGTGCTGCAAGGGCCTTGTCTACATGCAACGTTCGAAGTCTTTCATTAGAGCATTAACTGGGCCTAGGAGAAACAGATTATAGGATCACCGATTGCTGCAAGGATCCTCATAGCGTTAGTTTATTCAAAGCTAACATAAATACGTTGGACTGGTCTGATACTGATGCATGGCTAGTATACATGACGTTGGGTTTTCATTTGTACGATGTGATGGCTGGCAAGCCCTGCCAAAGTTGACGGGCATCCGATATCACTTCCAACGTCAACGGGAATTGTTTCTTTGCCTATGGAAGTCGCTCTCTGCCTTTGATACATGGCTTTGCTGTACAGACCTGGGTCGTGAGACTTGTATCCGACAGACCCATTCCAAGGCAGACTCCGAAGCTCAGCACCATTCAAGCATTTTAGTTTGGGGATCTACAGTAAGTTCCATGTGCACATGCAGATGGACATCAGAGGGCATCCACATTGTTCAAATTTTTATGGTGAAATTTTCCATTTACTATAGACTCCCTATGCGGGTATATAGCGGTCAGAGACGAGAATTCGAAGGCGAAGTCATACATGAGTTACTGATCATGCCTGGAGTCGAGAAGACGCGGGCTACGACGTATCACCCGCAGTGTCATTCCCAGCCGGAGAAATCCTTTCCAGCCTTGCTGTACACGCTCGAAAACTTGGATATCGACAAACTGAAATATGTGCCTGGTATGAGGAGGCAGCTGAAAAAGAGTTATGAACGAGCTGAGTTCCGGATACCAAGTAGAATCAATGAAATAAGAGGGGATATAACCAAAATAGTAGGTCCTCCCAATTAATTTCCAGTGATCGAGTCCTCGTAAAGAGTTCGGGGCTACCTGGCAAGCATAATCTCAATCACCGCTGGGCGGCTACGCCTTAAGTAGTGGAGAGTCAGATGCCAAACTTACCAGTTTTCCAAGTAAAAGCTAGGAATGGGAATGTGCCCGACAAGAGTGTCCATCCCATCGGAACCACCGTGTGTAATGTGTGTGATAAATACAGATCAGAGGAAACAGCATATTTTACATCTAACTGGGAGCTTCTCTAGCGCATGATTGGCTAATTACTCATTGGAAATTCTAATGGAAAACACATTATATAACAGTGTTGTTTGGTAACATCGTTTGCTAGACTACCCCTTCACTCTTTCTCCCTCTTCACGCTAACTCTCACACTATCCCTCTTACTTTATCGTTCTCCTTTTGATTCTCTCTCTCTACCATTATCTATCTGTCTTTCTATCGGTGTATCTCTATCTTTCAAACTGAGATAATTTATCTCTCAACCTGTCAGACTCTCGACTTCTCATTATTTCTGTCTGATTGCTTGGAAGTTTTGATACTTCTAGAATATCCCGTCGTCTTTTTTTTTCTTGTTTATTTGCATTCAGTTTTGGGAGCTTCAGTTACTCAAACTCTCACGCACAGACACACAGACACTTGCACACCTGAGGAGCAGATTTGTTTTTCACCCTTCGTGTGGTCCGCCTAGCTGGTGATTTTTTTCCCGTTCAACTTGAGTGCTTCAGGTGCAAAGTAATGGATATGAATTAGTAAAACATGCAATAACACAGTCGGTCACGATCTCGCAGTACTGTTGAATCACTGCACATAGAAGCGCCGAAAGTCCAGGATTGTTACTGACTGAGCATGGAATCAAGCCAACAAATGTTAAATAACTGACTTAAAGATAAATATTTGAAAGATCGGAAACAGCAGTTGTAGTTCCTTTCTCAATTGAATAGATGTAATGCTACTTCCTACATACTAATATGCCGTTGCTGCCAGAACGCTGTTAACATTTTAAAGGACAGCAAAACATTCCTGTTTACTTCACACACACTAGATTTCATCGTTTCATCTAATTTCCATCTGGTCGACACAACCAGTCCATCAAGTCCCTAACCGGAAACAGGACGTTTCCGGAGCTTATTTCAACTAGCTATCCAGTTATCAACAAAGGTCACAGTGTTGTAATATCAAAATTATCTCTGCACATCAGACGTTAAATATTTGTAGTGCAAGACTTGTTCCATTGAAAACGCGTTATTTAAGTTTTCTTACTAAAGATTATGCTAATTATTGATTGCTCATGGATGTTTACAGTTGTGTCCTGTAAAATTTCAGTTATTACTGTGTTGATTGCAATGCTATTTTTCTATGTCTTACGCCTGGTACCGAAGCACAATAGATTCTGGTACTGTACACATACTGACAATAAAACGATTACGAATTGATTCTGCTGGATGAGCTGCCTGTAGAGAATTAGAGGTATTTAATTTGAAGTAGCTAACAAGTCAAAATTTACGCCATGAAGTATATTCCTGTTCAAGGTGAGTACGGTCATGATTCAGGTTCAGGTCTGATTGGTGTGAGGAAGTGTAATTGGGGAGGGAACAATTAAAATAGTGGGGAACTCTGAACGTATTAGGGGAAATCTTTCTGGAAAATAAATTTAACAATGTTTTTACTTATCCACAGGGGTAACGGCGCCATGCGGCCACAGTCCATTGGAAAAACTAGAGAACAGATATATTTGAAGATCCACTGCTGTATTTCGGGTTGGCAGGATGGCGAGCAATCTGGCAGAGTTAGAGACAAGGACAGAGGACATTGTCTCTGAACAGCTGTCAAAAGCGTAATGCAAAATATGGTGACAGGGCTGGAGAGACTATGTTGAAAATTCCAAAGAAGCCGTTTAAAAAAAAAAAATCTTTTCCAGGGCAGCAAATATTATTGCTCGTTCTGACAACACTCTCAACGTGGTTTGTGGTTTGAAAGATGAAAATGATGATCCTTGTTGGCATTCTGTTTCGTTTACTCATGAAAAAAGAAAGATCATGGATAAATTTTATTCTCCGTCTCGAGAGAATAAACAGAATATATTGTGAATAAATGGCTGCCCTCTCACACATGACACTACTTTGAATACATGCCTGCTCTTGTATATTCATGTGCTCTCTCTCTCTCTCTCTCACCCCCCTCTCTCTCTCTCTCCTCTCTCTCTCTCTCTCCCTCTGTCTCCCTCTCTTTCCCTCTGTCTCTCACACGCGCGCGCGCGCGCACACACACACACACACACACACACACACACACACTGAATCTCCTCCTTTCGACCATGCTCCCATCATTTCCTGGAAGGCCAGCTTTATTTATCGGGCATTATCCATTTCATCCATTGGCTGATTCCGAAATCACAAATGTATCCACAAATTTGCGTTATTCCGACTACCCTTGTTACTGCCAGTGTTATTTTTTAAAATGTCTCGTGGTATTCCACCTGTCTCCTTCCAATGTTTCCTCTGAATCGACTTCCAAACACTTTTCAATATTTTCCATGGAAGCCTTCGTATGCTTTCCATCCTTGCTGGGTTGCGTGTCGTGCTAGCAATTCGGACTGGTAAAAAAAAAAAAAAAAAACTGCTAAAAAAAACGCCTTCATGACGGCGTCACGATGACTCCACTCGCAGTGAAGGGATTTCAGCTCTTCCTCCTCCTCCTCCTCCTCCTTCTCTTCTTCTTCTTTTTCTTCTTCTTCTTCTTCTTCTTCTTCTTCTTCTTCTTCTTCTTCGTCTGCCAGTTCTCCAGATCAATATCCCTCAACCTAAATATTTCAAACCATCCATTCGAAATACGTAGTTTAAAATAATAGCAAGTCCTGGTGTCAATGAACAGAAAGGATTTGTTTGAATCTTGATTCTCTTTACAATCAATTGTGATCGGAATATTCGAATGCAAGAAATAACAAGAGTGCGTGGCCTGACCAGAAAGTCGGCAGACTTGTTAATAGGTTGGGTTAATAAGCGCTAGGCAAATGCAAATCAAGAGGTTTTTGAAATTATTTTGTAAGACCTGCAATTGCTAGAGTACACAGTGTTAAATTGGGGTAGGCGTGGGTGAAGAGAGGCTGTTGGATATATGACTATCATCATGTTTCTTTTTTTTTTCATCTACCATTGCCTGGATATAGTAGCTAGAAACAAACCCAGGTCAGTAGTATGCTCGTCATCCAAAAATGTAAGAGATATGGCGAGCATTATTCTCCGCAACAGCTAGCGACGTGAGAAGTGCATTTGAATGCAGTTGCTTACATATCGTGTTAGGGAATTAGAGTTGCAGCTGCAGGACTGTCGACTCCTCCATATAATTGGGATATGGCTCGGTCATAGGGGGAAGAAAAAAGTGCGGGAGATATGTGGCTGGGTAACTGCATTGGAGGGGAGAGTCTGCGAGATAATGTTAGGTTCCTCTGAGGGCGTCCCCATCAATAACAGGTATAGCGTTGTGAATATTATTGGAGGAAATACCTGCTGGGGAAAGAGCAAAGATAAGTTTGCTGGCATTTCAGTTTCGCCCAGCGGAACATAAGGGCAGAAGTCAGTTGGTAACAGGTGTTTCAGTTCTTAGTATAAAGGAGACAAGACTCTATGGAGGTGAAATAGAATCTCAAATTGCATGTTGTGTCCAAGGTTCAGCGTCATGGTGGCCTCAGTTCTGACCAATAGCAGTCCTAGGAGGACGGATGAGCAACAAGAATCCGTGGTACTTGTTGGTATCAAAAATATTAGTAGGAGAAGTAACAAGGGTCAATAGAGACAATGTCGGGTTCCGGGTAGGATGATGAATGGCAGGACGCCAAATGTGACAATATTCGGATTGTTGCATGCGCCACGCACCAGTTAGGTGAAAAATACGATGACGTGGAGATGCCAGTTTGCTGAAGAATTAGTGTTGGGGTGAGCTTTCATATTTCTGGATCATCAGGATCTCTTCTGTGAAGGTATCATCTACATCGAAGGGACGAGTGACATTGAAAACCAGGAGGACTCATTTCCTTGCTGCAGGTTTGATGGAGTTCTTGCTTATGTATTCAAGGAATTTTGCATGGTATCGGAAAATGTGTGAGAGTTCTGTGCATTTGGTGTAAAGGCAGGTTTAGCATATAGACACACTGTGATGAATGATATTCAGTAGAAAAAGAGCGAAAACTAAAGTTATTTCGATGCATGGATATTTCTGAAATTGCCACAAGGAGCAAGGAACCAATGAGTAAACCTTAGACGATATGCCAAAAAGTGGAATTGTAACGTCACAACTCTTACAGAAGTCTGTGAGTTTACTGGAGCAGAAATAGTTGCTGGATACTCAAAGGTTAATATATTTTTAACGGGACATGAAAGGACGTAGATCTGGTCCCCAAACTTTTATGCACCGCGGACCGGTTTGATATTGACAATATTTTTGCGGACCGGCCAACCGTGGGTGGCGGGGTGGCTGTTCAAGTAGAGTTAAACTCACCTCAACATGTCTTTTACAGTTAGGTTTGCCAACTTTCTCACTTTCAAATAAGTGACAAATGTAGCAGTCAAATACTGGACACCTGTATTCACCCCGTAAGAATGCCATGACTATGAAGTCTTGCGCGGGCACCTGTGTGCTCATGCGTGACGCGCATATGTGACGTGCGCGTGCGTGTCCGTGCCGATTACCCCCCCCCCCACACACACTCAAATCGGTTTTGGCTTAATCTTCCCGACTACACTGTGCACACATTATTTGTACTTTATATAGGCTGTGCATTTATCATATCATTGCTGCTTTTATTAAATGTTTGTGTTATTTTAGGCTGTGTGTGTTATTTGGTATGATTTGGTAGGCTAATTTTTGGGTCTGGAAATGCTCAAAAAATTTTCACATGGGAATGGTAATTGCTTCTTCCCTTTACGCCATTTCGGAAGGAAAAGTTTCATAGGAACGCTCCGCCTTAGCGGGGGAAATACGGAACAAGGGCGGTTCCGTATGGGAGAAACCTATTTAGCGCAATATACCGGATGTCCTGGCAAATACGGGACAGTTGTCAATCCATGTTCAAGTTTAACAGTGCGTGACAAGGTATGAGCAAAGGTATAGCTGACTCATATCGTTTCCTTGCGGCCCCGTAACCCGGTAGCGCGTCCTTTGCGTCCCGGTACCTGTTCGTGGCCCGCAGGTTGGGGACCGCTGGTCCACCGTATCAATGTGAAATTAGTGTGAAAGTCAAAAACAGGAAGAGGCCAATCAGTCAACTTTGACTATTCTATAGTCCAACATCTCTATACTCACGAACCCTCACCGGGAAGTTCTACTGAGATCAGGCGGCGAGGCAGATTTTTGGCAACTGTACAAAAAAAATATGTTTGTTTCCAAGGGCGATTTCAGTTTCTCTGATATTGACTGTCACCAACTTAGTGCAAAAGCATCATGTCGGGCGAAATTTGTAAGGAGTGTACAGGAAGGCTAACTGGAGGATGTGTCATAATTGATTGCTACCTGGTCAGATGGCATATTTCTTGTTACATGAACATTTAGGATCCTTAACATTTGCTATAGACTTAGGTTTGGATTAACACAGCTGGTATGCAGCAATTTTTAATCGTTGACTTGTGATATTTGATGTTATGTGACAGAATCACGGCTGCAAATTAACGAATGCTGTACTCGGTGAAATGCGCCACAAAGAATTGGATATTGTTCAGTGATCACATGCATGCGGCTCTGCGAAAGGTTTTGCCCATTGTGGCAGGGAAAGTATAGAAGACTTAACTAGCATTCTTAAGGTTTAGGGACCAACGGTTAAGCAATGCATTTCGGGTTATAGCTTAAGCAGGAAGAGGTTCACGAATCCATGAAAAGAAACGGCAGTGCATGGTATAATTATTGAACTCTCCAAGACGTTGTGCAGTCATTAGAAGATGATAAGTATGACTGGAGTGATCGTAAGATCTATCATGGATGAAAAAAATGAAGTATTTGACTGCAGTCAGAAATTGTGTGAGGTACACAATGCACCAGTTTTCGCCATTCAGAGATATTTTGATAAATGGAAGTATCGAGTAGAACAGGTTAATATGCTGGAAGATTTAGACTTTACAAAAGAGGATCTTCCGTAATTATTGAACGTCAGTCGATTAGATGAGCTGGTAACCTTATTCGATGTAGTCTATGAGTATTACAGGAAAAAAAAAAGACATACACCATAGAACGTAGAGATATACAGCACATTACAAACCCTCCGGCCCAGAATATGTTCCCAACCATGTAACCTTATCTAGAAACTACCTAGAATTTCCCTACTGCATAGACCTCATTTTATCTAAGCTCCACGTACTTACCTAAGAATCTCTTAAAAATAACCTATTGTATCTGGCTCGACCACCTTCGCTGCCAGGGCACCTATATCAGCTCACCTCTCATCCACTGTCAGTCAACGAGAAATAAAATAGATTCACTCAATCTATTCCCATAAGGCATGCTCGTCAATCCATGCAGCGTCCTTGTAAATCAGCTTTGCACTCTCTCTATAGCATTCACACCCTCCCTGTTATGAGGTGACTGTAACCGAACAAAGTACCGTAGGTTGGGTCTGACCAATTTCTCGCATAGCTGGAATGTTACGTCTTGGAGTTAAGAGATATTCCATTGCTGAACCTTTATTCATCAACATTTAGTCCGCAGTAATAGAGCAGGAGTAGGAGCAGATGACCGTTAAATGCTTTTCGTGCATTGAATAATTGGGAGATGGGTAGCAATGGACAATATTGGTCATGAAATCCTATTGCAATGATGCCTAACTATTGAAGAGATTTGCCGATCAGACTTCAAGAACAGTTAGAGAATAACAGCTAGTTATAGTTGATGTGTTTACTTTTCCACATATTGACTGGCACTCCCATAGTACAAACGGACTATATTGGATCGGTTTGTGAAATGTGTTTCGGAAAGTTTCCTGAATCAATGCATGCAGGTGCCATCGATAGAGTGCGCGATATTTAATATTCTAGAACGGAATGATGCAGGGTAGGTGACAGAAGATTGTGTCCGTCAACACATGCGTCCAGTGTTCACAATGTAATTAGTTCCAAAGTAAATATCGGGTAGAATATGACGAGTACGCGGTTGAAACTCTAAACTGGAAAAAAAAAAAACCTCTATTTTAACATTTCAGAAACAATCAGGCAAGTGTGGATTTGGGCAGGCTGTTTATGGCAGAGGAATACATGCTAAGTGTGAAGTTTTCAAAAAAAAATGCGAGTTTGTATGTGCCTGCCCGAATAAATGGTGAAGACTACAGTGTTAGGAACCTTAGCTTTAACGATCGGTTGAAACACTGGTTATGAGAACAATAAGGAGGATAGCAGGTATGGGTAGGCAGGAGCAAATGACAAACTTACAGAGGTGAAGCAATGCAAGTGCGTTCTTAGGAAACATATTAGGAGGGCCAAATTAAAGCATGAAATTGTCCTAACGGACGAAGTGAAACAGCTTTTCAAGGACGTCGACTGACATGTTGAGAGAAATAGGATTGCAAGGGGAAAAATTTGAGCTTCGAAAAAAAGATCAGAATAGAAATTTATGCGTGGAGAATGGAGAGAAACTGAATCGGTTTCTTTGCATCAGTATTTACTCCGTAGATGGGCAAAGAGTCTATAGAGATGTTAGAAAACATTACGAGTTCATGTGCTTAGTTTTATGTCTACAGTAAATAATAAGGAGGATCGTCACCACAGGAAGTGTGGGAAATCTGTTTTTTTCTACTTTCTATGAGTTCTATGTTTCCACCACGAGGCGATAGGAAATAAGTTTCGAGTGTAGAACATCGGTTGCTGCAGTCAGAGGACGTTCCACGATTTCTGGATTGGCTGGTCTTAGAATGGATGACAGCCGGACACGAATCATCCAACTTTCCGTAATATAGCTATTATGGATAGGAAGTTTCTTCAGATGATCAATGCACCAAAAAAAGGGCTTTATAAGTTGACGAACAGCGAGAGCTGGATCTTATTATCAGACTTTAACATACGCAGACCCAATGTGAAAAATTGTGTCCATCTGCTTTGCTTCAAAAAGTTATTTAGAATAAGAAGAATTTGTCGTTGCATTTAATTCCTGTTACACACGACATGTATTTAAGCAGCGAACAGCAATGATGTGTGGATTATTAAATCAGGAACTAACTTAGAAAATTTGGATTGAAACCAGTAAATTGTAGGATTGTTTCAGTAATATCGAGGATGCTTGGGAAACACGCCACGCTGTTGCAGTACGAGTGTAAAATCGAAACGCAAAATAAAGGTGGAAATTGAAATTTGCAAAAAAAAACTGTTCTCAGCATAAAGGAGGAAGAACAATGGAACAACCGTCCGTGGAATAAATAAGCAACTTGAATAGATACGAAATGTTATCACTAAAAAACACAGTTTCTCCAGCCTGCAATTTCTGAATAGATTCTAGATATGCAAGAAACCCAGTATTCATCTCTCGCATCAGATATGTGTGATGATGAAAGAAAAATGAGGAAGATACTTGTTTCATTTACAGAGAGTAGGGGGGCGACACACAGGTAGAATCTCCCATTCTATGTCATTCAAAATCGATTACTACACCTAATTTGATGTGTCAATCTCTTCCATGGTATGAATGCACGTGAACTGAAACAGTGAAGCTGTGAATCAAGGAACCGATCTACCTGCTTTGTCCGGCCAGTTATCAGGATCAATGCATGTATTTGCAAAGATAACAATTTCAGCTAGTCGATAAAGAAATGTACATGGAACATTTATACGTGTTCAGAGGAACATTTGAGCATTAGGTACATTATTTAATTTCGGGTTAATAATTCAACTTCCTATGGATACCCATGAATGCAAACATAAGAGCGTTTATTCCGGGCCAAGATATATATAAAACACTGTCAACAGTTGTTCACAGCATAAGGCACAAAATTCGCATACAAAAAAGCAATTAGATAGAGGTTGACAAAGAAAAATAGAAGTCCAAGACCGCGAATCCATGAATGTTGCTGCTGTCTACAGTTGAAAATAATACTGGTAGTATTCCGCTGGTTAAACAATATAATGCAACAGTGATGCCAGCATGGACGCTGCGCACGCAACTCCCTGCACCGGCTACTGTATTTTGCTCCTCGATGACTGCAAAACGACGATGGCATGGTTTGAGGCCTCGACCTCAATATGACCGAGGGTACTTAAGTGCCCCGAATTAAGCAGTGAACATGACCTACAACATTACAGACTATGAATGTCTGGTGTGTTCTTGCGTTTAAAATAACTACTAAGGCAAGACCTATCTTTCATGCTGCACACTCTGTTCCCGCACGAACTCTGAAGCTAATCTGTAGCAGGCAGAAACATTCTCCGTATGAAGTGCAGCTACATCAGTTTCTCTGCAAACAATCATCTCGCGACAGGTACACATACAGTATTCTAAGTACTTAATGTACAGCGGGGTCTTGCAATTGTAAACAAACGGATAAATAAACAAATAAATAACAAATAAATAAATAAATAAATACATACATACATACATACATAAACAGGTTGATAGATAGATAGATAGGTAGATTGATGTGTAGATAAATAATTAAGTACATAGATAAGTAAAACAACCAATAAATAAATACGTACATACATATTGTGTAGACTACAATTTCGACGTTTACGTTTGACTGACTTCCATCGCTTATGGGTTGAATTCTTCTTAAAATCGGATAATTGCAACAATGAGCGTGTGAGCAATGAACCAGAACTATACAAGTTCATCCTTTCAATTGCTTACATCCAGCGTATCTATATCATGGTTATTTACAGAAGACCTTCCCCTTTTAAGACAACTCAAAACGTGCAGCACAAGCACAAATAGAAATCCTTTATCGATGTTTCGAATTCGCCATGTGCGTATGGGGCCGCTACATCTAGAGCTATAGTAAATATTGCATGAGCCAAATTCTCTTTGAATAATAGTGAGTGATTCGACTTCAGTAGAGCTTGATATGGATGCAAACGCGCGCTACGTTGATTGGATGTATTGTGGAACATGGAAGTACGGTTGCAAAGTGCTCATGCATTCATCGAATATCACCTGCAGAACGTCTCGCGAGAAAACGTACAAGGACAGATATTTCAATCATACTCATCGCAATTCAGCATAGCTAAAATCTGAAGCTGGCGGTGCAGGACGCACCTCCTGTGTGCAAAGTAATGTTTATTGTGCCGACTTTATGAGTGCTTTCTCGGCCAACTCGTTAAACAATTAATTTTAATAACTGTATTGTTTTGTACTATGACAACCTTTACTTTTAAGACAGGTTAGGTAAAGTATAATATTTGTCTCACTGAGTCAGATCAAGGGAGTCTCTGAAACAATGAACTGGAGCAATTCGATCACAGCAGCTGCCTAATCCTTAAGGGAGTCGGGGGGGGGGCGGTTACATTATTCTACTATTAACAAATTTAGATGTTCTAGACTTGTTCCTATCATTTTGTTAATATACTTTCGACTCCTTTCCGTTGAACACCTCATTTTCAGACACAGGTACATAAATTGCATCAATCTTCTATTATGTAAATATTCCGTAATCATGTATATCTTGTCGATTGTCAGAGAAAACAACTCATTGCAGAAAATGAATGCAGTGGCAGAGCAAGATTGTAAACTCCACCACTGTTAATTGACGCTGTTGGTAGGCAATTAACTCAAGTCACTGCAACTACGCATTTCCAACAATCGCACGTAATTAACCAACAAAAATCTTTTTCTTTTTGTGCAGAGAGAGATTTCAGAGGAGCTGATTCTGTCATTTCGAAGATGTGAATTTCCATGAGTTGATCTTCGTTTGTATAATGTTTTCTACTTGCACAGCATTAGGACTGACAGGCGTAAGGATACGTACCACTCTTAGAAGTCAGAAAATGGTGAAGAGCGCTTTTCTATTTAAAATGAATGTTACGTGTAAGGAATAAGAATCATATTTAATATCAGTCTCATGTCGTGACATTTCTTGTCTTCGATGTAACATTGCAAAGAAATATATAATAATAGAAAAAAAACATTGTGTACTGTAGGAAGTATATAGAGGGAAACTCCTGCAAGTATAAGACTAAACACAAAAGATCATGCTGGAAAATCCATATCAGACATACCAAGGAAGATTTCGGTCAAAAGCGTCGTTTCGTTATTTTTCTCCATAGATGCTACCGAGGCTGCGAAGTACTTTCAGTATTTTCTCTGAGCTACATGGAAAGGTATACGCTTGCTGATAATTGCATAGCATTGCAGTTCGAATGATGCTTGGTGCTTAGTACGTGAAGTATGATCAATTCACTTCGCGGCGACGATCGGGAGTATTGCAGCAAACCTTAATTGCGATATCTGTCGCTACCCTACGATGAAAAGCGTCATCTATTCGCAAACGACAAAACGGGGAGCGCGACATCTAGTGACCACCTGCTATAAGAGCGAGAATTCGGTACCTGTTTGGACAAGCCGCTTCTCTACAGTAGTGTGGGCCTCATAGCGCAGAAATACAATGCAGAGTCCGACACCAGGACACCGGAGATGGTTAAAGGAACTGTCATATTTATTTTCCGATGAGCAGCAGAAAACTTTTCTGTGAAATACCGTGACCGGACTGGGGACCCGTTAGGCAAAATCTTTAGCATATATCTCGGCGCTCTTCTGGAAAACTGGACGTACCAGAAGGCAGTATCTCCATCGTATGATGTAGTGTAATTGCAGTTAAGAGTTACAGTCCAACCTTCTTCAACTGTTAGTTCAGGCGGATCCTGAGATACTGAATTATCGCCGAATGCGCCTTTAAAAGAAAAAAAAAAGACAGAAACATTGAGGAGTTCGGAATTCAACCAAAGCTGCGAGCAGAATTATTTAAAAAATGCACCCACCAGAGAAAGCGATGATTATTATCATGAAATAGTCACACAACCTGGACAGTGGTTTAGATACGGAACATGAGATGAGGAAGAAATTCATCCTGTTTGTGTTTGGATATCTGTTATGAAACCAAGAACGGGGCTTTACTTCGTATATGAGGTTCTGCTATAAGACGGTTGACATTATTACAGCACATCCTTCCGCCTTGACATTCGCTGATTTGCTCTTTTCCTTCGCCTCCTCTTCCAACTCCCCCAATCTCACAGAGCTTTAGAGCAGCGCGGAACTACAGCACGGAAAATAATCTTAAATGGGGTAATCAAGCACTTGTTCACCACTCCGGTTGACAGATTAGTCCACTCTTGCCACCCGATGAATAAGTAATTTCTCCCTCATGACACCGTTAAACCTTTACATTTTACCCTTACTCATAAGTTTTATTTCTAAAACTACCCAACCTCGGAGGGAAAAACAAGCCTGCTGGCATTGAACCTACCTGCTTTCCTCGTTATTTTGTGCGCCTGAATAAATTGTCCCTTCATTCTAAGGTGCTCCAAGGACCAACCTGATAATATTTTTAGTTGTTCCCATTCCTTAGGTCCATAGGAAATGGCAGCATTGTTCCTGACCTCACTGCGGTTTTGACTCTGTATATAACGATGTAAAATTATCCACATAATTTTCCTCGTCAAATTTGGCAGCATAGGGAGGCGATCGTATTGCTGGGTCAAGATTGTCCCTTCATATGCTTTTGTGTCATTTTATATGTGGAAGCCTTTAGAAATCACTGTTCTATGGTTTGTTAAAGCAACCCTATGCATCCTGTTAGCCTTTTTTTATGTCTTTCTTTGATTTGTTTTGCACCTCTTCTATCATCACGTACAGTTCATGACGTGCTGTAAGTCCCTACACACTGTGACTTCGTTCTTCGTTTTAATCAGGGCTAAATATCCTAGCAAACAAACGGTCCTTAAATTTGTTCGTATTGCCTATTATTCTGACAAGAGCTTGCAAACACCGGAATCTGAGAGTTTCACTTTTTGACGGTGTCCTACTGACCGAGTTCAAATCACTTGCCAGGTCGCTTCTGATGCTCTCAAAATTAGCCCTCTTCCAATTTATAATCTTCAGCCTAGGAATGGAACAATCCTACTTCATAACTATCGAGAGACTAATCAAATTATGTTTATTAGAACCAAAATTGTGTACACACTTTTGTTACCTGTTCTGACTCATTTCGTAATCAGTGATTTTGTTGAGCACTCTATATATTAAATAAAAAAAAAAACACTTTCCTGAACCACTGTGACAAGTCATGTCTTCTGAACCCAATTTTCACTATTGGTGACCTGGTCAAAATGTAGAAATTTCAAATCAGCTAATTAGTTAAAATTAGTTACATTCCTATATTTATTGCGATCTCGTTACAGACTTGCTCCTCAATATCCTGCGGACTTTTCAGTTGATCGAGGATATGAACTTATCAGCATTGCCATTTATTCATTACTCTTTATTTGACCCATATATCCTTATTTGACGAGTACTCCAATGTGTGCTGTTCATGCACTGCACAGTCTAGTAATATCACCATTCTATATTTTACTAATTCAGTTCAGTTACCGCAATCAGCGAAATCATGAAACACTGAGCTGCCAGTCCTCCTCTGTTGCAAGCAAGTTTCACTCATGGCTACAATCCTATAAAGGAAGGTCCTGGTCCTTGATCTAAACTCATCCACATTTCCCAAAGTACTACTGGCAATACGGGTTATGCAACGCAGAACATTATTTCACAGTGTTCAATCTTTCAATTCCATGTTTTATATGTAGACTCACATACATGTATTTAGTGGCATAACTGCTGCATATACTTCCCAGATAGTTAATTCCCAAAACCGTGCAACAAGTTTCAACCGTTAAACAATATCAGACACCTCCAACTTCGATGCAAACAGTCACGCCTATGCATTTTCAATCTTCCATGGAAGCGAGACTACTGAACCAGAAATCCGATGCCCTACACTCTGCACAAACTCAGTAGCCGTGATAAAGTTGTATTATTATCCCATTTCTGGACTCGCTCACAAGTGATACTCTAGCAGTT